>NW_027449556.1:0-33580 GCF_964194025.1 Convolutriloba macropyga | reverse complement strand
TGTATCTCTGAACCGCTGTCGTTGTCAAGACTTTTGCCAATGTGCTGATAGAAGTTCGTTTCTGATCAGCGTATTTAACAACATCATACCAAAGCAAAGTATGTCCTCCTTGACGTATATTGCTCCATAATGGTTCTCTCTGCATTAGAATATCAACACTCTTTCTGTAAATGGTTCTTGATTTTGTCCTACTAGAGGTTTTTGATATTCTATACATGCACGTTCTCATGGGCGGCTGGGTAGATGATTGAGCTTTTGTTTGCGTTGAGGCTTGACTTTTAAGCAAAACTGGATTGCTTACATCTCTATTAGGTTCGTTCACTAATTCTTGAGCTGTATTGGCAGAAATAGAAAACAGTTGCAGAGCAGTTGTTTCTGTTGCTGAAATGAGAGGAAAACGCTGATAACTTGCAGATAGGTTGAAGTCTGGCATCATTTGATGCTCGGACAATAAAGACACAAAACTCCGTTTGCGTGATGTCCAAGATAAACCAGGCATGCCCCAAACAATTAGTATGTGCATTAAACCAATGGAAACAAAAATATGTTGCTTTTTATCAATATCGGATGTCCTCAAGAGGTCCTCAATTCTTAAGTTGGAGCCATTTAGAATTGTTTTTGCTGCAGATAAAATTTTCTTTTTTTATGCTCTAGGGTTGATTTGGCTACTTCATCAAAAAACCTATCATTTAGGTAAAATTTTCCGTCTATAAAACGCAGGTTTTTCCTGTAGGAGCTTCTTAACTCCTCTTGTTCGTCCATTAACAAGGTAAGACTGCACAGAGGTAAATTTCGGTATAAAATCAACTATGAATTGATTACCGTTTTTTTCTTGCTAAATTTGATTTAACAAGTGCCTTTCAATTGAAATCGTTCATTTTTAATGAGTTTTTTTCCAATGAAGTTGTTAAATACAGTACTCACTATTTTTGCGTCTAATTACGGGTTTTCAGGTGTCAAGAACAATCCATCGATTTTTCTCCGGAAAAACCCTCAATTCTGCGTCTGTTGTAGTTAACTGTTTATACCGTCATTTACAGGTGTCTATTAAATTTGGACTCATTTACAGGTTGCATCTATTTACAGATTCATAGAGTACTATTACCTTATCAACGAACCCCTTTATGTAGGGTTTAGTTTGCTCACAAATACGAAAGCCCCGCAAGTTTTGAAAACCCATTTTCCATGTGAACTGGTACCGTAAGCGTTTGAAAAATGAGGCAATGTTGTGTCATTTAACGGAACCCGAAATACATTATTGTGAGTTATTCTCACTTTTAAAGCGTCCCTTTACAGGTTTGTAGGTGCGCGTGATTGAGTAGGTGGGAGAGGGAGACGATTAAACACAAGGTCCATAAAAAACAAGGTACCCTTGCAGACCCTCTCTTACATTACTGTCAAAATTTGCCTCAAATTTGATCTTTAAGAAAGTAATGGCGAAACGACAATTTCGTTTTTGGGTCTATTTGCAAGTTTACAAGCCTATCTAATTTTTTCTGTAAAAACCCTCCATTTTGTTCTCTCTCTCTGCCTTCCTCTAAAATTATTTTCCTCTGAAGAATTTGCTGAGCTTTTTTTGCTATTAGTTTAGACACACTGCATCCGTGTCAAAAAAGAAAAATTCCTCCGTTGTAGTTTGAGTTTTGTCGAATTTTTTTTCCCGAAAAATCCCTCCAACTTGTTCTCTCTCTCTCTGTCTTCCTCTAAAATTAGTTTCCTCTGAAGAGTTTGCTGAGCTATATTTACTATTAGTTTAGACACACTGCACCCGTGTTAAAAGTGAAAAATTCCTGCGTTGAATTTGGAGTTTGTCGGAATTTGTTTTTTTTTCCGAAAAACACCTCCAATTTGTTCTCTCTCTCTCTCTCTGTCTTCCTCTAAAATTAGTTTCCTCTGAAGAGTTTTTCGATTTATATTTACTATTAGTTTAGACACACTGCATCCGTGTTAAAAGTGAAAAATTCCTCCGTCGGAGTTGGAATTTGTCGAATTTTATTTTTTTCCAAAAAATCCCTCCATTCTGCGCGCACTCTCTCTCTCTCTCTCTCTCCCTCCCTCCCTATCTCTCTCCCACCCTATCTCTCTCTCTCTCTCTCTCTCTCTCTCTCTCTTCCTCACTCTCTCTCTCTCTCTCTCTCTCTCTCTCTCTATCTCCTCTCTATAAATAAATCACAAAAATAATCATATATACACAATCTATGGCAGTAGACATTAAGACAATAGGCATTAAGACATTAAGCCATTTTGTTAGTTTTTTTGGTAGTTTTTTTGATACAGAATTACTGATTACAAGATTATCATTCCCTTTCATTGGAGTCATTGAAATTGGATTGGATTTGGGTGACCATTTGATGTTATGCTTGGCGAACAAGTGACCAGATGACCAGAGGCTGAAACAGTCCGGGGAATTACTTTGTCTTTTTTACTTGGTGTTATTTAAATCCATTTAAAGCTTTAGAAAGCTTCAATAAAATTTTAATTATTTTTTAAATATTAAACCACTTTTGCATGCTCAAAATGCACGCATTTAATTAGGCTGGATTGCGGATTAGAGATACTTTTAATGGAAACAAAAGATACCTAAATTGAGCGGAAACGTGCTACAAGACTGGTAACCAAGTTTTCGTTCCAAATTTTCTTTTGCAAAGTATTAAAACCACTTTTGCATGCTCAAAATGCGCGCATTTAATTAAGCTCAATTGAGGATTAGAGATACTTTGAATGCGAATAATAGATACCTAAATTGAGCGGAAACGTACTACAAGATTTATTACCTACTTTTCGCACCGAATGTTCTTTTATTTCGCAAAATTGGCGGAATGTTCTATTATTTCGCATGATAGGATAACTATATTTGGATTCATTTTCGACCCCCTTCTCTCCCCAAGACAAGTGTGACACTTTAACGCCCCTAAGAGGAGATGCCATTCAGAGGAGATGCCATTTAAGAAAATCTCCTGTGATTTGATCCCTCCTGACCGTGGGGAGTTTGAGTGCACTAGTGATTCACAGCTGCTGCAACCAGTCGAAACGTTGGTTTTGCTTCACTTCTGACTGAGATGTCATACTATAATAGGGTGAATTGCTCAGATTGTAGTTTAGGCAAAGGAGTTAACCAAAGAGCAACCTTTTGGATGGGCTTCTTATTGTTCAGGCTGGACTGCCGCCCGGGTCGAGGTTCGGCGGTGAATTTTCGTAAGAAATGCGGTGAAATGCGGTGAAAAAAAATAATTTTCACCGCGTATTTCTTACATCTTTTTGCGGTGAATGCGGTGAATCGCGGTGAATTATTTATTTTCACCGCGTTCTCAATATTCTTACAAAATGTATCGTCCCCACAGGGGTTCGAACCTCAGACCTCCTGCATGCCTTCAGCTGCTTATTCCACTGCGCCAACTGTCACTTACTACCTTGGCATTTCTCGTGAATTTAAATCAGATTGAGTAAACGTTGGAAAGCAAATGCGGTGAATTTTTGTAAGAAATGCGGTGAAATGTGGTGAATTATTTTTTTTCACCGCATCTAGCGGTGAAAAACAATAATTCACCGCTTGAGAGAAAGCGGTGAATTATTTTTTTTCACCGCATTCATCGCATTCACCGCATTTCTTACATTAATTTGCCATAATAGTCTATGCGGTGAATTTTTGTAAGAAATGCGGTGAATTGGGTGGTGAATTTTTGTAAGAAATGCGGTGAAAAGCGGTGAATTATTTTTTTTCACCGCATTCACCGCAATCACCGCATTTCTTACGAAAATTCACCGCATTCACCGCATTTCTTACGAAAATTTACCCAAAAACCTCGACCCGGGCGGCTGATCGTTTCTGCCTTCATAAATGGTGTGCTTCAGGACCCTTGATGTCATTTTTGAACCCAAACTCAGAGGTTAGGTTTTCTGATTAATAGAGGCTGACACTGGAGCAAAAAATCGTTCTGGGAAATTTTTACTTTGAGGGACACCGTTTCTTTACGGCAGTGGACTCCTTAGAGTTTAAAATCTCTATGATAGGGCTTTACAGGAAATAATTGTCAGTCTTTTTTCCTGCTGTAGCCATCGCTTACCTAAAATTAATTGTCTTGTTAAAAACTGGACCTGATGTCGAAACAGGATGTAATACTCTCATTCCGATTGATTGCAGTCAGATCCAATTACAAGCAGTTTGGTGTGGATCTGTCCTAGCTCAGGCGAGTAGGTGTCAGCGCAGACAGGTATGTATTTCCAGCATCAGCATGGAATTTTGTTGCATGTCTTTTGGCTCGCAGCCGCGAGCCTTTTTTCTCGGTTGATTGCTCAGATAGGACTTTTCTATTCTTCCGATGTCAACTGCTGTTCCATGAACTCACTGCACCGGTTTAAAGCCTCCTCTTTTTTAGTCGCATGCCTTCCAGGATTTTCTGAAATTCAACTGTTATGTCTCCCTGTCCGAGTTCTTCAAACAGGTCTTGAATTGCTTCCCATTCGAAGACTTCGGACTTAAACTGTGGCATGAGCTGGGCTTTGGAGTTTTGCATGGCATTGATATTATTCGTTATTGTTTACGTTATTTATTTTGGTTTTTTGTTTTGTAGTTTTAAGCTAAAGAGTTTACTTTTGATTCGAAATTTTTGCACTATGCATTACTATGGTTAATGCTCAAGATGATATGTTAAATTCTGATTAACTTTTGGAAATTAATTGAAAGATTAATTTGTATCTATGATTATTAGGAACGGTTATTAGTGGTTTCTTTGTCTAAAGCTTGAGTTTTTGCTAGAATGCTGTTTTTTGAAGTGTTTTAAGCCCAGCGTTGTGAGGAGGTTTAAGACTGATTGCAGGGGCAGGAACACATCTCAACCTCGGTTCTACCTGTTACGTAATTTTTGCATAGAACCAAAAATTATGCCCTTGCTTGTCAGCAGTTGAAAAAGCGTGAATCGTTTTCTGTTAGTGTACTTTATTTGGAATAAGTCATATCCTGGTCCAAGGCTGATGCGTTGATTCAAAGGGAGCAAGCAGACTCAGCCATCGATGTCTTAGTCGACCTAGCTAATGCGGGACCACCTGGCTCTTAGACAAGACAACTGCAATAAACGGATTGCATCAGAAAGTTTGGAGTGTATGGAGAAGGCTCTGACTTGTGGTTTACTTAGAGAACCTGGCAGTCGATATATTCGAAGCACTAGTAATATAAGATTTAAAAAAGCTTGTTTAATTTACCTAAATGGTGAGTTTTTTATTAAGCTTTTAGTGAAAATTACAAAGTGCAATAATTTACGTTGCCAGGGGGCAATATGAGTTAATGATTTGATTTTGAATCCTGTGGAATTTTGTACGTTTTTCTGCTTTTATGTCGAACTTGAAAGAGACAAGTGTTTATGAGGATGTTATTTTGTGTAGCTCTGGAGACTAGTGAGAGCAGCTGTTTTATACAAGTTTACAAACTTGTGGCCTTATCCAGCACAGATGAGAAAAAATAAGGATGGCTGGTTAATTTACAAGAAAATAAAAAAAAGGAATGGTTTGCTGTTAAAATTCAAAGAAAATCAAACTCGGTGTTATAACTTCTCTAGATAAAATAAACTTGCACTATGTTTTTTGGGACTAATTTTGTTTAGGGGAAAGATTAGCAATTGAAAGTTCTCATACAGTTTAATATATATCATTTTCTCAATTGTTTCAGTTGTTTTTCTATTCACTTCTATATCAAAACAATTTAGAGATATTGCAAAGGAAGATTAAAATACATTCTAGTTTATATGTTGTCACCGTTTTTCTTGTTAGGAATAACTTTCATAAAATCTAAGTGGGGTCTATTTTTCTATGTTTCATGCGGTGTGCATTTCATTTGCTGTTTATATTCCTTTCGTTTTTTGTTTTTTTCCTGGGCTGTTCAGTGTTTTGCTGTAGATTCAGCTAGTTTTTAGTTCTTGGAAATAGAGCCGGCTTTTTTCGCAGGCTGTAAGAAAACTGGGTAATTTTTTGTTCTTGTGCTTCGTGAAGCTTGAAAAATCTCAATGAGAATCCAGGACACGGTATATACATCCAGTTTGTTGATATGGTGAGTTATTTAATACAACCTCCATTTATGAAACTGTTGTAGTCATTAAACGTCCTGTTATCAAACCTTCTTGTCCAAAATTTTTTTTCATTTTTGAAAAGACTGTAAAGAGATTCTATATTTTTTATTTTATATATTTTTTTATTTAAAAAAAATCCCCGCTAATTAGGGGTGGATTTGGGCTGGATTAAGCGTGAAATCTCGGCCCGGGTCATATAACTTCCATTTATGAAACCGTTTTAGTTGGAGAAGATTCATTTATGACAAAGTTGAAGTTTTGAGCAATTTTTTTAAAATTAATTTATGAAGTTATGCTCCATGATATTTAAGTTCTATGGCTAAACTTGTCGGCGCCCCGCGGATAAAATATTTCACAGTTGGTAACATGGCCTCGTAATCAGAGGGGCGGGGCAGAGGTGATCCAAAAAATTGGGCAGTCTTGTTCTGTAGAAACGTTAATGACTCAGTTTTAAATATCTGGTTCTGGTTTTTTGGTTTCAGATATTCTCAAGGATCGAGATTATGCAAACTGCAGATAATGCACAGACAATTGGGGCGAAATGAAAGGACACTGTTCAGACAGAGGTCAGTGTACGTTCCACAATCTCAAAAACAACTAACAACTTCAGTTAGAAGTCGCAACTGCCCATATTGACCCCCCACAGCACCAACACCACCATCACCACCACCAACACCACCACCACCATCACCACCATCACCGCCACCACCACCACCACCACCACCACCACCACCACCACCACCACCACTACGAACACCACCACCACCATCATCACCACCACCACCACCATCATCATCATCATCATCACCACCACCACCACCACGAACACCACCACCACCATCATCATCATCACCACCACCACCACCACGAACACCACGACCACCACCACCACGAACACCACCACCACCATCATCACCACCACCATCACCACCACCACCACCACCATCATCATCATCATCATCACCACCACCACCACAACGACCACCACCACCATCATCACCACAACCATCACCACCACCACCACCACCACGACGACGACCACCACCACCACCACCATCACCACAACCACCACCACCACCACCACGACCACCACCACCACCACCATCATCATCATCACCACCACCACGACCACCAACACCACCATCATCACCACCACCACCACCACCACCACCACGACCACCACCACCACCATCACCACCACCACCACCACCACCATCATCATCATCATCACCACCACCACCACCACCACCACCACGACCACCACCACCACCACCATCATCACCACCACCACTACCACCACCAGCATCATCATCACCACCACCACCACGACCAACACCACCACCACCATCACCACCACCACCACCACCACCACAACCACCACCACCATCATCATCACCACCACCATCACCACCACCACCACCACCACCACCACCAGGACCACCACCACCACCACCACCACCATCACCACCACCACCACCACCACCACGACCACCACCACCACCACCATCATCACCACCACCACCACCACCATCATCATCACCACCACCATGACCACCACCACCACCACCACCACGAACACCACCACCACCATCATCACCACCACCATCACCACCACCACCACCACCATCATCATCATCATCATCATCACCACCACCACCACCACGACCACCACCACCACCACCATCATCGCCACCACCATCACCACCACCACCATCACCACCACCACGACGACCACCACCACCACCATCACCACAACCACCACCACCAGCACCACGACCACCACCACCACCATCATCATCACCACCACCGCCACCACGACCACCACCACCACCATCATCACCACCACCACCACCACGACCACCAACACCACCATCATCACCACCATCACCACCACCACCACCACGACCACCAACACCACCATCACCACCACCACCACCACCACCACCACCATCATCATCATCATCATCACCACCACCACCACGACCACCACCACCACCATCATCACCACCACCATCACCACCACCACCACCACCACCACCACCACGACCACCACCACCACCACCACCATCATCACCACCACCACCACTACCACCACCACCATCTTCATCACCACCACCACCACCACCACGACCACCACCACCATCATCACCACCATCATCACCACCACCACCACCACCACCACCACCACCACCACCATCATCACCACCACCACCACGACCACCACCACAACCATCGTCACCACCACCATCACCACCACCCCCACCACCACGACCACCACTACCACCACCAGTTACTATGTTCTTTTTATTAGCATGTGTAAACAGACAAAAGCTGGTCTTAGCACGGATAAGGGTCTGTATAGCCTAATAATAGTAAAGATAATCCATTAAAATTTTTGTATTTTACAAGGCTCGCGAAAGCGATCTGAAGGGATATGAACAGAAACGTGAAAAAATTTCACTGAAATCATGAAAATAGCCTCCATCATTTTCTTTCATTGATAAAAGTCATCCAATGAAAATTGAATACTGCTTCAGAGAGAGAACTACAGAGAGAGAAACAGGAGGAGATAGGCGCCAGTAGTATAAGCGAAAAGCGCGTGTTAGTATAAGGGGGAGGTGGTCTAGTACTGTAAAAAAAGAAACCCCACACCCACGTGCGCTCGATGTGTCACCATGATAGTTAAAAAAACTGACCAATCACGTTCAAGATTTTTGAAGAATTCATAGTCATGCCCTTGACAAAGTAACAAAATTATCATTCATTACTCTTTGTTGAAGTTCAGAATGAAACCAATTAAATTGACTACAAGGGTTGCTAACAATTAAATTCATGTGAGGTTACTGACTTAGTTTTCGATAATGGAAACAAAGAGAAGCCCCGTGGCGCTGCAGTTTCAGTATTGTAGGTAAGATGGCGGGTAAGATAGTGCTCCAGGTTGACACTATTGTGCTTTTGATAAGCCTAATTGCTTTCAAGTGCATTTGGTTACATGCTACCAAGTCCAAAACTATGAACAAGATTGCTCCTAACTTGATAGAAACTTCAATTCAATTATCGAACCCAGTGGATCTGGAAAGTAGTATCTGAAATTCCTCAATTTTGAGGCGCGTGACATTTTTTCCTCTGTTTATAAAGGGTTCTCATTTCTACGACGAATATTAGTGAATATTCAAGAAATTTACAACGTCAACACTCAACTATCGAGTTCATCAAAATATTCGGGAGTTGAGATAATACAAAAGTTTCGGCTTTCACTTTTCAATTTTTCTTCATTCTTCCTGTGAAGAAATATTAATTATTAGAAAGTTGAAACAATTGCCACCTCTGGAATTTATCACTAACTAAACATTTTGTATGTTTAAAACAAATTTTTTCACCAGAGCAAGTTGTCTCTAATAATTAATTTAATTACAACGGACATCAATCTGATCAAGTGTTTACGTGTCATTCAGCATAGAGAATGTGTTGAAAATCATTTGAAATGTCTCCAGTTGCTCAGAGAAGCTTACCAATAAGCAACAACGTAGTTTTATCGACATTTGATGATTGACCCAAATCTGCAATAAAGTCGAGGTTTACAATTCAACTCAAATCTTTTGGAGCGGGACAATCTTTTTTGAAAATTCTGTTCAAATCACACTCCAAATCTAGCTAACTCTTAGGATTCTAGAATTTTAAAGGTGGTCAGACTTATCTTTTCTTTTATTCTTTGCTTGTTTCAAATCGAGTGAACACGCACACACAGATATTATCATAGAGCGGTTGCTCTATTTCTTTCTATCGTTCTTTTTGACCTTGATGTTTCTACGTCTATTAAACGAAACTACGCAGGCCGTTTTACGCAATAGTTTATCGAAACTGAATCTTTTCATGTCTTTTATTGATAAAAACAATTGAATTGAACTTCTATTTTCTCTATTATTATTGACTGGACTATGGAATCAACCAACACGGAGGATGTGGCCAATGGTATCGTGAGAAAAACAAAACACAAACATCACAAATACAAGAGTATCTAAGCTTCGTAAAACTATTGTCGAACAAGACCAAAAAATTGAAAAGCTAACAAAAAACCAGAAAAACATGAACGATCGGCTCAGAGCACAGGAACGATACTCAAGGAAAGATAGCGTTCTAATCGTTAACCCCCCATTTAATAGTCGAAGTGTACAGGACGTTACCCTCGAAACATTGGAAATTTTTGATAAATTTCTTGGAGTGTACCTGGAGAGACCCAGCATCAAAGCTTGCCATATTGTACCGGGTCAACTGAAGTAAAACAATATGCCTACTGTTATTTGCAAATTCATCTACTTTGCTGACCAAAAAGAAATTTTTTAAGAAAAGACGAGCCTTACGAAACTAGAAAAACGCAATCAATGAAAACAATATCTACATAAACGAGCCACTCTCTTAATGTGAGACTCAAATCAAAGCAGAGGCTACGAAACGCAACTTAATTACAACAAAACGCAATTGCGTTGTTTCTGTGCTAATCGCAAACAACGAACAAAAACCACAATTCGTTCGGGTGAACGAAATAGAAGAATTAGACAAGCTTACAACCATTAAAAAGCGTAATGTTCAGGACGATGATGTACATATCAGATCTCCCGCTGCCAAACGACAAAAATAGTAAAATAAGATGAGAATTCGAAAACAAAATCTGAGTCAAATTAATTGTTCTTGATTCATGTTGAAATGTGCTTTCCGTTCCCATTACTCAAAAGTTTCCATCATGTCAACCAGAAGAGCAATTTTATCTTTTAGGATTCTAAAAATTAGTATTATTATTGCACCTGACAATGCAGAAGACCACCAGCTGGTTAAAACCTTTGGTTAGCAAAGTTCTCTGTCCTTAGTTCTGCTTGTGATTTCCGCAAGTAGTCTTTTCTGACTCTGATATACGCAGTCTTTTTGATAGACAGGGGTTAAGGAAGAGTAAATTTGTAATCATTGCTCTTCTCTTCCTGTTATTTCCGCGGGAACTGACTCAATTTGATACTACTTATCTGCTGAAATTTTTTTTGCTTTTCTTCTGCTTTTTTTGCTTGTGTTTTGAGTTTTTGTTTTTTTTCCATTCTAATTTTTAAATCATTTGTAAACTTTTTACATTAGGCTGTGTCTGGCGGCCTGCGCAGCTAGCCAGTTAATCAATTAAGTTAAAACTTCAACTCTTATCGATAAACATGTCGAACTGTTTCCAAATCATGCTTCAAAACATTCGTTCACTAACCAAAAACTTTGATGATCTACAAGTGTTACTAGAAAGCCTAAGTAAGAAACCGTCGGCAATCTGTCTGACGGAAACTTGGCTCAAGGACTTTCATGACACAAAATCAATGTTCCTAGAGGGTTATAGACCCCTCTTTAATATCAACAGAACAAAAAGATGAGGTGGTGTTGCTATTTTTATAAGAAAAATCTCAACAAGCAAAAGTTGTTAACTCGTGTAATTTAAATGGACTTCAGGCACTCACTATGAGAGTTACCGGGACCGTCGAAACCGTCATCTATGTAACTTGCATGTATATTCCTCCAAATTCAGTTAACACAGAAACCCTTACAAAAATTGAAAGTTATATTGTCAGTTTAATAATAGAACCGCAATCTTATAATATCGTCTGTGGTGACTTTAATATCAATTTTTTGAAGAAAAATCAGAAACGAGAGACGTTGAAGGAAATTATGAAAGGATGTTGTATGAAATTAATTGATGAAAATTCAATCACGCGAGAAACCGATTGCTCAAAATCAAACTTGGACATCTTTTTTTGCAATTTTACAGCAGAGTTTAAAAAATCTAAAAAACATGTATGTCTGATCATCATTCTGTTTTTCTTGGTTTCCAGACAGGAACCCAGATGGAAAACAGATTTGAATATATCACTTCAAGAAACTGGCAAAAACCTAAAGATATTTCCCTTATTGAAAAAATAAATTTTGTTCTGAGTCTTGAAAAATCAAAATTGGAAAGTTGTGAGAAATACAAGACAATTGATAACAACTTTGAAGTGCTTCAAATTTTACTGAAATCAATTGTAGACAGATATCTTCCCAAGCAAGTTGTAAAAAATAAAAACCATCACAGCTGGGTTGATAACCAATTGAAAAGAAGAACTCCAAAAAAGAATTGGATGTTCAGAGAAAGTATTAAATCAAAAACAACTGAGGCCAAAGAAAAGTACCAAAAACAACGTAAAAAATTCAAACGCATGGTGAAAGTAAAAATGTAAAATTTTATCATAAAATAATCGAAAAGCATGCAGCAAAAACAAACAGAAAATTTTTTCAATTAATAAGAAATCTTAGTTGAAATGAGTGAGAAGTACAAAATCTCAATCAAAAGGAACTAAACTGTTTCAATCACTTCTTTGCAACAATTGGTGAAAATCTGTATAAAAAGTTCTGACAAAGCGAGTGTTCACTAAAAAATCAACAAGTTCAATCTATGTTCTTGTTACCAACGATCAAAAAAGAAGTGCTTAGAGTATTCCAGGAGTCTAAGTCAAAAAACAGCGAAGACAATATGGATCTTAACTATATCTTTATAAAAGCTGTAGCAGCTACAATCGCGCGTTACCTATCCAAACTGATTAACGAATGTTTTCAGGAAGGCATTTTTCCGGACTCATTGAAAATAGCATCAGTAATACCTCTACATAAAAAAGGTGAAAAAAGTGAACCCAATAATTTTTGCCCAATATCTCTCTTACCAACTCTTGGTAAATTTTTAGAAAAAATTATTCTAAATCCTATTTCTGACTATTTTAAAGACTTTGAAATCTCAAACAGCAAACAATTCGGTTTTAAGGAAAAAGAGGAACTGTTGACGCAGTTAGCACTTTGGTTGAGTTGATACGATCATCAAAACATTCTTATACGGAGCAAACTTATTGCACATTTTTAGATTTAAGTAAAGCTTTCGACACTATTGACAGAAAAATTCTGCTTCAAAGTGTAAAATGTATGGGCTAAGGGGTCCTGTATACACTATTTTGGAATCCTATTTGAAAAATAGGAAACAATTTGTACAGTCTGGACAAAGGAAATCGCAAATGACAGAAGTCAAATACGGGGTAACACAAGGGTCTATATTAGGGCCACTTCTTTTCATTGTTTACATAAATGATTTGAAAACCAACTACCCATGCTCCAACTTCATTTTCTATGCTGATGATACTGCAGTGTACATAAAATCAAATAAATCAAATGCTTGACGGTAACATCAACAGATCTTATCTCAAACAGAAAACTGGCTTAAATTGAACAAACTTACACTGAACACGGATAAAAAGTAAAACCATAACATTTAGGACTACGTATGACAGAAATGATGTCTTCAAATTGAACTGAAAGCTCCTTGGAAATCTAAATTCTTTAGGTTACTTGGGAATAACGATTGACAAAAATTATATTTTAGAGAACACTCAAAACGCGTAGAAAAGAAATTGGTACAATTTTGAGGACTTTTCTATAAATGGAGAAAAATATAAAATCGCAGCCGATTGATCAAGGTTTTCAACACTTATGTTAAACCAGTGGTTAAATACGGGATTCTAGTTTATGGGACTGCCAGTAAAGCTGCGATGCAGAAAATCGATGCAAAAATTAATAGAATACTGAGAATAATTTTTTTTCGAAAGTTTGACTCAGTTTCTCTCATCAGAGAGATATACAAAATTTTTTCAGCCCAAGAGCTTCATCTGTACGAAGTTTTCAAACTGATGACAAAATGCATAAGACGTGAAAGTTGCATCATAGACATAAATCACTTCATTACACAAAATGATTTGTCAAAAATGTGCACATGCAAAAAACGAGTTAAAGCTGTCCCCTTTAATTCATCTCTTACCAAAAACAGTCTGTCAAACAAAATCCAAAAACTCTTAAACGTTTTTCTCAAACTGGATTCTGATTTTGTAACTAAAGTGAAAATTTTGAGCGGTGCACAGTTAAATAGTTTTGCTCACGAAAAGCTGGAAAACTATTTTTTATTGATTGAACAACTCACTAGGTTAATTTATGGCTTAAATTAGAAACTTTATTCATCAAAAATTTCGACCAATTTGAATTCATTTTAATACTAACCTTCATTTTTTCTCGCTATCACTTTAATTTTGATCTCCACTAAATAACTTTTAAAATAAATAACATGAAATTTCTCTTCCGACTATGAGACACCTGAAAACGGACCTTATGGTCTAATGGCGAACATTCTGGTGCTCTTTTTTTATGTATTGATCAACTGAGTAAGTGCTCTTTTTATTCTGTAAAGACACCAGTAAACAATTTATTATTATTATTATTAACATCAAGAAGATCTCTCGTGGGTACTTTGTGTTTTTGTACTTTGACTATATTGTGTTTTTTATTGAATTCCTTGATTTTAAAATGAACTTTATACATGATAATCGAATTGAAAAAGAGCTCCCTAAGTGCAGCCTAGAAACAGCGAATTGGAATAAAATAAATAAAAGATTTTGTTCAATTTTTTATTTAATGGCAGTAATCACAGCTATATCAATGATGATTGAAATTACGTAAACCATTGAACAAGGATCATTGTTATTGTCCAAAGTAGTTCTTTGAAGCCCCGTTCCAAACATATTTTGCGCTCAAAGTGCCTCCTTCGAACTCAAAAAGCCTATAATGTTCAAAAAACATGCTTTCAAGCTTTGCTCATAATAGATGACAACGGTTGTCTCTCCGAAACCGGTATTTTCTCTCGCGCTCTCCGGTGTTCTTGTCCCCCAATATATAGGTACTTTAATTTTTCACGTCTGTCAGCCTTGTTCAAAGCCTTCGGGGCAAAAAAGTACCTGCTGTAGGCCAATTGCGCACCATTCTGATCAGCAGCAAGTCAGATGTGGTGGATAAGAATTGCAGTATCTAAGTGTTTTTACACTGCAATGAATGCATAAGCGTACAAGAAAGTTTCATCCAAAGACCATAAATATCCTCAGCTTAAAAAATCTCCTCTGATGAAGCACGGCGAGCAGTTTCATTTGTTCACATTGCAGCTTTAATGAGGTGTGTGATTTTTGTCAATGTTTTTTTTTCCAAAAATTTGACTGCTATTGCTACATATTGCTACAGATCCCTCTTAATTATACTGATATACTTCTTAATCTTGGCGCTTAAATTTGCAAATTGTTGTTTCGAGATTTTTTCAAAAGAATCTTGTTAGCTCTCAGCAAAAAAGAAGAGTCTAAAATACACAATGAAACATGATTTTATAAATTTCAAGCTATAAATCATACAGCTAAAATGTTGCCCGAGAGAAAACTTTTGTCTTTCGACATTTGTAAGAAAACAAGAAAACGAATAGGTCTTTGTGCGGAAACAGTCTTCTGTTTAGTTTATAAATGGGATGCATATTACATTTCATCCATATCATTAGAAAACGTTGACGGCTACCATGCCAGGAGAAAAGGAAACAATTCCCTAAAAAGTTCTGAATTTTTTTAAATCGGAGATTGCAGTTTTCAGCAAACTTTATAGTTAAGAAATAGAGCCAAAACAAACCTCTTTGACTTTCACTGGAATTGAAACAAGCAAAAAAACGAAGAAAACAATTGAACGCCATGTGGAATTCTAGGTGTTAGTTTGCGCTTAAGAGCTCTGCTAAAATTTGAAGTTTTAAAAGACCATTTTAAAAACTGAATTTGTTTGATATTAGAGCACTCTAAGATATGGAGTCCGTATAGGTGCACTCTTTTGAGTTTAGGGAACTGTTTTGAGAACACTACTTTTAATTATAGACAATTATTGAAAAGCTTCTTTAATTGAGTACAGAGATATTTTTCAGGGAGTGTGGTATCCTGAAAAGCCTTGAGAAATCCTAAATTGCCCTAAAAATTACACAACATGGAGCAAAACAATTCAGTTGCCAATAACTAGAAGCAGAAGAACCAGAAAAAAGTCCGATGCTCACAAAAGTCATCGAAGGAGTCGATTTAAGAAAAAATGGCAATGCTAGTCCTGATATGTAATCCAACTAGGAGAAAATAAAGTGTTACTTTCTATGAATTTTTATATCAAATACGACATTTAAGTTGTAGAAAATCATAATAAAGCCCCATGCCAATATTTCTTATCAAAAGTTTGAATTAAAAAAACAGTTTCCAGCTAACGTAAAACGCGCTTTTAATATAACACCTAAACAGAAATAAGAACAAAAAAAAACTATCATAGATTTTTTTGCTAATTACTCTGAAGTTTCTTGGTTTGAATGCCTTCGAAACAAATATTTGGTTAGCAAAATCGATGCAGCCCGCAAAATCTAAGCAATTTTAACATTTACTTTAATTCAAATTTTAACAACTTTGGTGACGACGTTTTTCAAATCAAACCAAAAATTATAAAATTAATAAAAAGTTGCTTGGTTTCTGATGCTAATGGCTTCAAAACTAATATATTTACTGAAAGTCGGCGCAAACTCTAATCTTCAAGGGAGACACAATCTGAAAAATGGCAAAACTTAGGCAAACATTTTTCAAAAGGTGACATTTTAAACTTGATTTTGGTCCTTCTCGCCCAGTTCAGCACACTGAAGGCCTCGATCACAATTATAAACAACGTGTAGACTCTAATGAGAACCAACTTGTTACTGTTTTTAACCTGTTTATTCCGATACAAAGCTCAAATTCATCAAAAAAATGTGAAATTAAATCATTAAAGAATTTTACAAAATATCTGTTGACTGTAAAAAATTAACAGGAGATCAATTATAGCCTCGCTATTGCTTATCGGCCAATATAGACTTGAAATCAACGCGAATTATTGCTTATTGCCAAACTTTTAATGAACTGTTTTTAGCCATTATTCGAAATTTTGTTTGTTAAACTTTAGTCTAACTTTTTCAAAATTTAGTCAATCTTTTTTATTAAATTAACAGCACTTATGCGACAAACGTTTTGGCAAAAAGTCAATTGTAGTTCAGATAGATAACCCTTTTGTAACCTGCAAAAAATTCTGATCAAAAAGTTGCCGATAATTTTTGAAAAACTAAATGAGAAACGAATTGATTTGCCAGCGGCTCTAAAGGGATCTCCGAATGTTTTCCGAATATTGAAAAAGACATGGAATTTGACGAAGTGGCTAAGTTTAGGTCAAGTCATAAAGTCTCGAAAATTTTAGAAAAAAAATAGTATTTTCATTTATGTAGTGCGTGAATTTTATCTCACATAAAAACATCGTGCAGATGAATATTAAAAAATTAGCTAGTTTTGTTCAAAAGTTTTCTTTTTTTCTTCAAAAGTTTTTTTTGATCGCTTTTGTTCTAAAATGGTTTGCCCACTTCGTTTGCACAGTTTGTCTTTTTTTGTACAGAACGTGAGAAACTGTTACAAGCCAAGGGCACGAAATACTCTTGAAGTTTTCTTTGTTCCTTCGTGAGCTCTAAGTTTATGATTTACTGAATTTGGACCCTTTTCGAACGCATCATCGGGCGCAATCACCATAGGTTCTGGGCTTTAGCTGCTTGAGGACTCCCTGAACTGTTTACTAACAAATACTTGGAGCTTAAAGGCAAAATTTCCTGATGAGGTCCTAGGCTGAATTCCCAGGTTGAAGTCCAAACCAAAATGGTCTCTGATCAGATCCTCCCAGACAAAAGTGACCTCTGATCAGACCTCTGACCTCTGATTTTTCCAAAAAATATTTTAACAAATTTTGAAGCAATCCTGTTCTATAAAATGTTAGATAATCTCCACGAGAAGTAAATTGTTACCCAGTTTGAGGTGTTCCGGACCAAAGCAACTGCTGATCAGAAACCATCTTCGAGAAACACAAGTTGAAATCTGGTCGGGATCTCTACATGGTTCAAAAGTCTGGACAATGACCTGAATTGAGTATGTTTTGCTGGTATTATAATTAGCGTTTCCAATTATACTAGAATCTAATTGCAGGTCCTAAAAAAGACAAATGCGCCGAGTGCATGAAGAAGTTTAACGATAGAGAGACCTGTCGAGACTTCAAAGAATGCTGCTCTCACATGTACACAGCCGATTAGACGTCTATTTTGCTTATCGCAATTACAAAACTTTGTTTAGACACTTTTTTCACTCAACATCATCAAACGTGCTTTTGACTGATCATGTAGATTCGAGGAATTGATTATTGAAATATCCAAAAATTAATTTTTGTTAAAGAATTAATTATTGAAATTATTGTGAAAGAATTGACTATTCAAAATTATTAAACTATGTGTGTTTCTTCTTGCCAATTTCAACGAATCCAATTTCCTTTAAAAGTGAAAATGTAGTATAGACGCGAAATATAGTTTGTTCATGCATTCACATCAGTTCCAACGGCTTGGCTACCTGTGACGTGAAATTGAGCAATGTGCTGTTTTAATTGATATCTCTTTTAAACTTGCATTTTTTTTTAAATTTCCGACCTAGCTCTGATAATTGTTCAAAAAATATGTGCGAAGTTTGAAGCAGAGATTCATGATATTTGACGTCAAGAAAATTGTGAAAAATTTAACAATTTAAAAAATTTCAATCTTTTTCGAGACACAATAATTATTCAATCCCGTACCTAACTCGAAGTGTGTTTCAGTACTGGCCCATTGTAAAGGCAATTCCTAATAATTTCTGAATCATCGACAGGTTCATGTCATTTTTTGACTTGCCAAACTTGCGTTCAGTCTGATTTTACAATGTTCAGACTTTGACCAATTGCAAAAATAAAGTTGCGTGCGGGGATCGAACCTACACTCTCCCGCTACCAAAAGGTTTGTTCTCCTTACTTCGCCACCGTAACAGTTGTAACAGTGACTTTTGCGCCGTTAAAGTACGCTTGAAAGAAGCAATTTTCAAGCGAGAAAACGAGCAAAAAAAATTACATGGGAGACTTGCGTTTACAATTGCCCAGTACTAATTTACAATTGGAGTTTGGTACGGGATATTAAAGAAGGAGAGTTTTAAATCGTCTTAAACTGGAGAGTACTGACTGTCGTCGAAAAATGATTTTTTAAATTTCTCTTGAACGAAACTCATAGCAATTATTGTAAACGTGTGTCTTTTTTATGCAAAATTTTTGCTTGACAACTATGACCATACGAATGATTTTTACGCCCTTAACTTTTTGCGTGGTTTTCTAGTGGTTTTTTGTTCACATGCGGCAATTTCACTTTTTTTCACTGTTTTGGGATTTTTCGTGTCGGATTTTTTTTTGTAAATGGTTTTCCCAATCTATTTAATGCTCACTCTAGGCCTAGTTTTTTCTCTCAACCAAATTTCTACTTCTCGCTAGTGCTTTTTTGTTCACATGCAGCACTTTGACAATGATTTTCTGATTTTTTTTAAAAAAATTTTGATTTGACTTACGTAGAATGGTTTTCCCAGTTTACTCATAGTACATTCTATGTCTAGATTTTTGTTTATACAATGAAAATTTTTTGAATTGAACGTCAAGACTTGTCCTGCTATGTTTTTTATTTCATCGTCTAGATTTTTGTTACGACCATATCACTTCACTATCTGCTTTTTGTTCATTCGTTCATGCAACTTCAACCAAATTGCATGCGTGACGGCATTTTTCACTCTTAGTGGAGCGAGTTCTTTTATTAATTTTTTGGTCACGCGTGACTTACCTCACTCTCAAAAATGACTTCCGCACTTTGAAATGGACTATTCTTTACTCTAATTCAAAGAGATAAGGTCAACTGAGGTGTTACTCTAAATGAAGGTCATTCATGAGCAGCTGATAGAAGCAGCAAGAACTTATACAGATTATTTATCTAAATATAACATCCCATCGTTTAATGAAAGGGTAACTTTTTGTCTGTCTTTTTTACTCGTTTTTGAGACTGCAGATCTACGAAGCTAGTGCGGCTGTTTTCTGGCAATCTGCCAGCTATGGTTTTCTTTTTCTGTCATCAAATTTGTCAACGACGGCTATTTTCCGGCAATTAATCTGCCGGCTAGGTTTTCACCTGTACTCTTATTAGTGGTATATAATAACCTCTAATGACCTTATTTGAAGCCCCCTAGTGAGTTTTTAGTCCAATATGGGATACAACACCCACGCCCCCCTACCCCCCCCCCCCCCTCCCCCGACTGAAGCAGGCTGCAAATAATTAGAGCTCCCACTAGTCGTTCGAGAGCAATTCTTCCGACGTTTAGTCGGTTATGTTTCTAATGTATTTCAGAGTTCCAGTGAAGTATTATTACGTCATTTTTAGACATCCAGTGGTTGAGACCAGTAGATCTGTTATATAATGAGAAAAAACATTATTTTTTATTTTTTTTTAATTTCAAAATTATATTTAACATACTACAACAATTCATTCAAATTCCAAGGTTTAATTGCTCTCAAACGAAATATTAGAGCAATTGTATTAGACTTGTGGTCTTTCTAAAGCGATTTTTGGCTTGAATGAATTTTTGTTTGAACCATCTGAATTGTCGTTCTCAAAAACGGTAGAAACAAATAGCGCTCGGAGGTTATTAAATGACCGAGCATCTCTCGTACAGCAAGCTTTTACTGGTCTCTAAGAATGTGATTCATCGAAACTGTTTTGAGGAGACAATTTCAAGTTGTGAAGGGAGGTTCTCAATGTTAAAAATTTGAACCCCCTCTCTCTGTCATACCCAACCCTCAGTCACCCCCCCCCCCGCCCACCCTCCCTCCAACCCGTCAGTTTGGACCCCTCTCGTCCAGCTCCCCCATCCCAAATCACTGCACCCCCATCGCTTGACCCCTCCCTCCCCTCACACACAAACAAACACTGTGCTCAAGCCAACCTGATGCATCCCTTAATCCCAGCTAGGTACTACCGAAACCCACCGCTCGCCAGCAATTTGAGAGGACTTCACCCGACGTATGTTGGTGATGTCTCAATGATTGTTCCCGAAACAGCCCAATAACTAATTCCCATATTCACTCAACACTAGACTTGTAATAAGAAGAAAAAGTGAAAACTATCTCTTTTAACCTCTGAGGAAGGCAATTGGAAAATGCAAACGAAGTTTTACAGCGTTTGCAATTTGGTATGACTTTAACCTTATATGTCGCTGCTAATTTTAAAAAGGTCCCAAACACAGTTTTGGTTTTTTTGGTGCTCGGTCTAGTACAAAATCAGGGATCAAATAAATGCTAAAATTACTCCCGTATTTGAGAAAAAATTCCAATCTGTATTTGGTTTCCTCTTAAACATGAAAAGCTTGTTGAAAAAGATGACCTTGTTATTGTTCAACCTACCTATCGCTAGCTAATGTTGCCAGCAATATTTTTTAATCAAAATTTTTTAATCAGTTTTTTACGACAATTTTTAGTTTATTATTCAATGTTATGCTAATGGCGATCAGAAGACAATTAGCTCGCACATTAATTCACTGTCCTGGAGTCTTTTTTGCATATTTAGTCGAAAACTGTAACTTTTTATCATTTTGGCCTCAATTCAAAAATTTCCACTCTGTTTCTATTAATAATTCTCCTTCTCTCATTTTACTGTTTGTAGTGTTGGTAATATGATACATGTTTGCATTTTCACTGTTTGAGATAGTTGCGTGTGGGTGGCGCAGTTAATTTGCTCTACTCACATTGCCAAGCGTTATTAAGGCAAAGAAACTATTTGTGCGCTTTGTATATTCTCTGCGTAGATGAGGAGGGGAGGGTGAGAACTCAAAAATTGACAATTTTCCAGTTTTAACCCTGAACTTTTTTCGATACTTTGGGTTACTATAAAGTTTTTACACTAACAGCACATCTCTCTCGCCCAATCGCTAACACAACAACCACACTGAACTGATTAATAACATTGTGAACTAATGTTGCCAAATTTATTAAACGAGTCCAGCTGGAAATTTTCTCGGAAATTTTCTGTTCAAGTTCTAAAATGGAACGTTGTATCTCATTAGCCGAGCGGCTGACAGCAAAAAAATGGAAAGAAAACCAGAAGTTACCAATCGTTTCTAGTTTTTACTCCGTGGTAGGACAATTAATAAAAACCCTCTCCATTATAGAATTAATTACCAGATATCGACAAGGACGCTTAGGGTTGCAAAAATTTTCTTTGTTATTTATATAGCATCAATCTTCAATCGGTGAAGTAGATTATCTTTTTAAACTTACAAATTTTAGCACGGCTCATCTCAGCTGTAATTAAGGATAAATAATAACTCTTCATATTCAAGCTTACTTAGTGCGATTTTTTTCTTTTACATACACCATTGTTGATGAAAATCTCAACGTATGAATGTGGTATATTAATAAGCAATAATTGATTGAATGCACAGTAGTTAAAAACACTTTTTTGTTCCAAAATTTGCAAACAACACAATTGAGAGTTGAATGAGAAGTATAAAGCCATGAATGTGAACTATAAAAGGCTGAAAAGTGTACAGTAGATAAAATAATCTCTTATTCATCCAGTTTTTCACCCCTAATTATGACTATAATTACATGCTTTTTATGCGTGATCTTCATCTTAATGTATTATGTTTATAATAAAGTGAATAAAAGTTGAATCGAAAGTTACTTGTAAAATTTAATTTTTAATTTGGTTAAAATTTCCAATTTATTCCGTTTCTCATTTGAATAGCTTTGCTTTTTCTTCAGTCCGAAAGTTGATTTAAATGTAAAGAAGATTCATATATTATCTTCAAAAGTGTAATGTACGATCAACATTAATAGTTCTTATCGAGTTTTATTTTCTTGATTAACATATTTTTTGGTTTTCTGCATATATATTATTTCAACTTTTATAAAATTCATTTATAACTTCATTTTCTCATTTTCTGTGCAATATACAGCTGAAAAACCAAAACTGAATTGATACTTGTCTGGATATTTAACCCCTTAAAATGGCCATGAATTGAATTTTATTGACAATCGTTGCGATAGCATTAGTTACAGAACTCAGTAATGGATATTTATTTTTCCTAGAAAATCGCCTGCTATATATATATATATATATATATATATATATATATATATATATATATATATATATATATATATATATATATCTGGTTAGCTGTATGAAGTTTTTAAAAAGTATATTTAAATCTCACTTCACTATTTTAACAGCAGAATTTTTAAAGCGACACAAACAAACTTTTAAAAAAGAGAAAACATAAACGACGAAAGATAGCGTCGGTATCGTCGGTATCTTCGGTATGGTTGTTTCTGAATGCAAGAGAGGTTGAACTTTTTTGGACAAAAGATAGATCCGGTATGATTGAAATCACAAAATTTGCTAAACAGATTCCGTATCGTCGTTTTTGAACGTAAGAATGATTCGATAACAATGTTTTCGGACGCAAGAGTTTGGATACCTTCATTATAGAATTTACGTAGATTTTGATAGATATTTCTAGAAAAAACCTTACATTTTTAAACTTTAGCAAGGAGGTCAAAAATGCGCGTCCGCGCATCTACTGTTGCTATTGCAACTCAATTCAATTTCACCCGAAGGAAATAAGTCCAAATTTTGAAGCAAAAGAAGGAACACTTCAAAAAGGAGGAGTCTATTACTGATCTCACCATAGCTTTTTTACAACTGTCGTCTTCTGAATTTAAAACTAAGCTAACAGTCAGGGAAATCTGTCGCCCCAAAGATCGATCAAGTAAAATAAACCAAAAGTTTTGAATTGGGAAAGCAAGCATTACTTTGTTTCTCTGATATTTCCCCTCTTCGACTCTTGTAAGCTGTTGCAAATTAGATTGCCTTGAAAAAAACTAATTCACAATGGGGCTCGTAAAATCAATTCTAATTATATGGATAAAAAATGTAAGAAAATTACTTGCAGATCAATAGAAAGGACAAACTTAAGACACTTTATAATAGTTATTAAAATAATAATAAAGAAAACAATATCCGCTGTTCACTTCTCAAAGGAACTAAAACGCCCACAGTATCCCAACTGGTCTTGAAATTACAAACTTCCAGATTTCAGTTCCAACTTTCAATCTCTTCTCTGCTTTTCACACCGTTTTTTTGAAGTTTAGTCCCACTAAACCAACTGCTTTCTCTGGCGTGTAAAAAAATCTCTCCTGTGTCCAAACTTCTGAATCCTCCTAAAATTCTACAACCTCTTTGAAAATTTCTCCCTTTCACTTAAATTTGAACTCAACCAATACGCTCCTATCGTAAAAAGAACAAACCTTAATGTCTTAAGTAAACAAATTACCCTTGAAATCTGTCATATTCTGTAGGAGGGCTTCGTTTGCTATGCAAACCAATAAATATCAAATTATGCTATGTCAATCAACTGCTACCGACCATTGTTCAAATTTCTCCTCATCTTAAGTAAACAAACTTTGTACTCTTATGTAAACAAACCCACTTCGTTTTATGCCATATATGCACTTGACATGTCAATCAGTGTTTGCTTAGTCAACATTGAACGTTGCCCTGAAAAGTTCATATTCGTCTAGTTCCGCTAACAAAATTACTTGCTGCAATAAATCCCTGTCAAAAATCATGTGTTGAATGTAACTCAACTCAACCCTAAACCAAAGACCTATTGTAATTTCCGATTTTTAAACCATTTCATGCAATTCACTCTAATTATACCTGCCGATGAGACCAATTGTCCAAAAAACCTAACAATTTGGCATCTAGTGGTCATCCAAAGGTCACCCATCCATAATCTGGGGTCAGGTTGATAAGACTAATTATTGTCATGGACAACAATTGCTTTCCGTTTAAAATTTGATAATTTTAAAGGAGTCGTGTCGATCAAAACATGAATTCGGAGACTGTGATCGCTGTGGGTATATTTTGTCACTAACTGTCCACAGTTATCACATTTTTAAAATATCGAACTCATTTGGGGCCTGAAATTTGTTTTTTTTTGGTTTTTGGATTTTGGGTCGTTCGGCAGCACCGGTGAGCGGTCGAAATCTGGGGTTAAAAATATCCCCAATCGAAAGCCTTTGAAAATATACACTAACCCTCCAAAGACCATAGGGCTACTACCAGAACTCTACAAGCAATTTAAATTTTACGCGCACTAGTTCCCTGCACGTTTGTGTGTGTTTCAAATCTGACTTTAAAATCGGATTTCTCGTACCCAAATTAGTCTCTCCCTCAATTTTCAGGTCAATCCGACATCAACTTTTGGAAAAAGTACTATTTCAATTTAGGTCCTTACTACCTTCCTGTGATAATTTTCAATGTTCTCAAAAATTGCCATTTTAGATCCTCAATCTTTCCCAAGATCATCCAAAACCTTGTTAATTCATACGTGCATAACATTACGACTGGTTAATCCTATTATTTCTGACTCAAACAGATAAATTTTACAGTGAAATAATCAAAAACCATCAAATCACCTTACTTCCGATGTTAATAACCGGAGGATGAGTAGTCTGATTGGCCTGAAAATTATACCCGCAATGGAGGACCATTGAGCATTCCTCCCATCTTTGATTGATTATCAACCAATAACTCCTTCCCATCCTGGGGGTCGGACAAATTCTGCCCCACGGTATATCGAAAAACTGATAAATCGACTTCTTTTACTTTGAAATGCAAAAAAATTCTAAAAATTTCTAAACCATTCCCATCATCACTCAATACGTTACTGCAAAAATATATTCTAGTAAGACTTGTTAATACAGTTATTGCATCCATGAATTATCAAATTTTTAACTAAAATATCAAAAAATCTTCGAATAACACCACTTCCGGTGTTAATAACTCAGATCGAAAAAGTGTTACTGGCCACGCATCCCTATTGTATATGGACAACCCTTAGGGGAACATTACCAAAAGTTTTCAGAGGCCAATGATGAATATAACTTAAAGAGTTGAGGGATACCAGGTTTGAGGGTTCCCATTATTTTGCAATTTCAATATGGAATTTTTATGTACTTCAAATTTAAATTCGAATTCTTTTCAAAGTATCTAATTCACTTCAATTGTTTGCACTCTAGTTCACTTCTAAATTTAAATCACTCATTTCGACTTTGGCCGGATGCACAAAGACAACTTTGCTAAGTAAACGAAAAAATAACGACAGCTCAATATGCTTTTGTTCATTAATTCGTTTGTTTAAGTTATATCACTCAACCCTCCTATCTGACGTCTTCGAAACAATATCCTTTTAAGAAAGAACGCTTATTTCAAACACCTAATTAACTTGTCTAAGTTGACCTAAATTATCTAACTTACTCGTAGTATCTGCTTATGACAATTTCCTGCTTTCTACAACAATCCACAGGTGGCGTTTCTTCATTTAGACTTTCTCCAGACATTCAATACCAATTTTTATTATTGATTTTTTTAATGTTTTTGTAGTCAATAGAAATTTAAATTGCATTCCGCGTTCCTTGCAATTGAGACGGCAAAAAGACGAAACTTTTTCAAGCCTGATTTTGTGAAATCGTTGCCAGGATTTGAACATCTTTTTCAAAATATTTTCTCATTTATTCACGAAGATTTCTCAAATGCTACTAAAAACGATACTCGAGATCTAACGACAGCATAGTTGATTTTGAATCCTGACTGGCGCGCTAATCAATCCAATCGCTTTATAATTACGGTTTTCTTTAAAAAATTAGATTTTTTTTCTAATAGAAATGATTTTTAGTGTACTATCAGTTACTATCAATATTGACCGCCATTAGAGCCATTAGTTTTCCATTGAGGCAATGAAAAACAGTTTAAAGGCCTTCAATCGATTTTTTACTAAAATAATGTGGACAAATGAACTCCCGACAATATGATAGAAACAGGACAGATTAATACATTTTATCATAGGGACGCTTCGCTTCAACAGCTCCGATTCAATTGTACCATGTAGGGGTTAGTCTATTTTCTCAAAGTTGACCACTTGACTTCACCATGACGGTCCCACAACATTATATTGGATCATCCGTCAACTACAGCCGTCTAAACTACCCTTCTCAGCGACCGTAGTTATTAGAGACAGCGCACTTTGTCGAGAAAACCATTGAACGCCAGTCAATTTCGGATGAACCCAATTAACCCTCAGAGGTAACAATCTTTTATTTTTTATCTGTCAGCTCACCCCCTAGTACTGAAAGAGACCCAGCCAATTTGGGTTCAAAAACATCTACACGCAGATTTAAAGCCCTGTGGTTTTTGTGGACAGCAGTTCCACACTGGCAATAACTGAACCTAGCTAAATTTTTGGCAATTGACAGATGTCAGAACCTGAAGTTCGTAAAAAAGCAGCGTGTCATACATTAATCTATCAGAAATAATACATTGCCAGCCGTTACAATCAATACTGCGCGTAGTATTATAGCGCATAATGTATTCCAATGCACCAAAGAAACAAAAATGCGTCAATTTTTAGACATCTAGTGGGTACGGGCCTCAGCAGACCGCTGTCCATGGCTATGCCTCTCATCCGCTGTGGGATTTAATCCGGAAATAGCGGGACGGTTATCGCGGCGAAGCCGCGACGCGCGCGAAGCGCGCCCACCGGACCGCCAGGGGCAACTTAAAATCCGGGTATCCGAAAATTTTTCGGCTTACTTGACCTCATTTTCATTAGCTTAATTAAATTTCTTTTTTCTCTCTCTCTCTCTCTCTTATTTACTTATTCTTTCTTTCGTCCCCCTCTCAGACAAAACTTACCTTCCTGCCCAACAATGTCCAATAACAACTGCAAACGCGGCTGGCCAGAAGTACTCAACGACAAGTAATAGAAATCAGTAATAGCCAGTAAAAACCCTCCACGGTGTTTAAAATGGCTTCGTACCTCAGTAACATTGTACAGTTTAGAGCCACGGTCACAAATTCAAATTCAAACTCACAAACTCTTGAAACTGCTGTTGTAATAAACTTGATTGTTAATGGTTGTACATGAACTTCTTATTTGCGGATTACTTGACCTCATTTTCAAAATTCAGCTTGCTTGCCTATCGGCTTGCTTGACCGCCACCCCAATAAACAGTCCGGACCAATGTCTTGACGGACAGATTCCAGGTTTACTGGGAGTTTCTGCAAATTTAACCAATGAACAGTGGTGTCTTGCAGCCAAAATTGTTGGTCAACCAAGACTTCCAGCAGCAGTAACCAGTCTGCAGCGGCGTTCCAAAATCATTTTTACTTTCGAACTTGTAGTCTCAGCATAAACAATCAGTTAGCAGCAGTATCTTGCCGTTATCATTTGGCCAACGAGGGCCTCCAGCAGCAGCGATCAGCCCACATCAGCGTTCTCAGAAGCTCTTTTGTTAACCAATAAGAAATCTCGGCAATATTGATCATCTCCAGAAACGTTTTGCAAATTAGTTCAACTGATTAACCAGGGGTCTCAAAAACCAGGGGTGATCTGTGAAGCACTTTTTCCGGTCAACCGGGAGTCTCAGCAGTTTTGGCCATCCCACAAAGGCAATTCTTTTTTGGCCATCCCACCGAGACCAACCAACCAACTATTGGAGTCTCAGCAACATTTTCCAGTAAATAGCTGTGTTATGCAACTCAAATTTCTGGTCAACCAGAAACCCTAACAGCAGCAACAACACTTTGAAAAACCGAACTGTTTGTAGAAGAGTGTGTCGGTTCATCAAGAACCCTAGAGAATTCATTATCAGCATTCTGCAATCCATTTTCCTGGTCAATCACGGACCCAAGCTGCAGGCGTCCTTTTTTTACAAGACCAGGTGTTCTTTTTTTACTTTTTTAAACCCGGTGTTCTTTCAACATAACATTTCAGATTGATGCCAATTCAGAAAAAATCATTTCGGTTACATATTCACAGTTGCGATAATGGAATTTGCATTGATCATTCTTTCACGAACAACCGAACTATACGTTAATGGACAACCTGAATGAAATGGAAAAAAGAGAGGTTTTCAGCCGTACACGAAACCTTAACAGGAACCAGCCAACAATTAACTGGCGCCAAATATTTCACAAATAGAGACCATCTAAATGTCAACAATTTTGTTAGCTGCAATATTTACCATCTTACTAAAAAAGCCCTTACAGAAACTGCAATATAACTTTAAACAACACTGACCTACCTGAAAATTCGGCTGCAAACTGAACTCAACTTACTAATTTTCTTGAACCAATATTTCCCTAAGTCTTCAAAACAATTTGTGGACACGTGACTTGAAGTTTTCCAGGATTGTTCCAAAAACAACTTATCTAAAAATACCAAGTCCGCGAGGTACCATCGGTTAGTAAGTGTACACAAAATCACCTCGAACAAACTGACACATTTTATTACTATACCGAGCAACCAACCAATTTTCGAAACACAAAAGGGCACCCCAGACAAGAGTAAAAAGTGCGCAGTTAAAATTTTTCTTTCCAAAAATGGACAGAAAAGCAGGCTGCGACAGTAATAATTATTTTTCAGCAATTTCCAGAAAAACTAACGGTTTCACAATCCATATTTGTTTATGAAAAACTCATGAAATCTTATTCGGTAAACGAATGAAAGCATGGACAATTTAAATGAAGAAAATTTGCACGATAATCGCTCCCTCAATTCATTGGCATCTCTAGCGCTCACCATTTTCCGTGATGTGTTTTTCATAACAATACCAGAGCTGCCACCAGATTGACCTAAACTCTCTTCAATTTGTATCCAAACACTCTGCCACTTGTCAGCTAGCAAACACAAACCTCTCTGCGTCAATGGGACTTCATTTTCCACCAGTCTAGTACAAAAATTGCTTCCAGCTAAATAGCAACATCAAACTGTCAGAAACAGATACACGAGAAAATCAGCATTTATTCATTAACAGAAAAACGTTTTCACCATCAGATTTTTAAAACGTTTGTTGCGACAATTAAACCTGTCCAAAGTTCGAGGAGTTGGCTTGGACGAGAAATGGCTGAAGATCTTTCAATCGATAAATATCTGCCACTTGAGGAACTCTTTGAACAAAAAAAAGTTCAGCAGTGACTGTCGGACACATAAACTTCAGATAAGTTTTTTCTACTCAGTTGAGAACACTTTCAGTTCTCCGATGAGACTTTGACATTTAGAAATCTAAAAATGTCAACACTTTCTTCCAGGCACCATTTTCGAGAATTATGAAAACTCAAATAAAACATCCGCATGAGTTTTAAAACTTTTTTGTCTGGCAGACTAATAGAATCACGTTAAAACGCAGCAATCTAGCAATAAGAGACGTCCCAGTTCTTTAAATCCACAAGTGCAACGGCCTACCAGTGGTTTGAACAGAGTGAAAGCAGTTGTTCGAGTCTGTCGTTGACTCGCAGATAGTCAGCACTACAGAAAAGATGAGACACCTGCAATCTTTTCTCATGGAAAGAGAAAAAAATTTAAAAAAGAAACGGATGCAACAGAAGCCGACCGTACGTGAAGGCATCGACGACTTAGTGTTATTTGGGTAGCTCGTCTAAAATTTCTGGCATCATATCCTGAGAAGTCAGGAATAGAAACACGACAATAGATCAACAGAATCTTCAACCTAGTACCAGCAAACTTTCTTGTCACCAACTAGATGACTCAAAGAATCAAAGCGCCCCAAACCAATATAAATTACTAAAATTAAGACAAACTTTCGAACTGATGTCACCCATAATTCAAACATTTAAGAAGTAAGAAATGTTCCCCAGAATCAGAAGAAACCTAAACAATAAAACTTGTCTTGGCCATAGCAGATTTTGCAATCAGTAAAACCAAAAAAATCTCAAAACTAGCGTCGGCATAAAGTGAAAAATAACGAAATGTAAGATTCATTAAATTTTTTAATTAGAATTGTCCGCAAACTTCGTTCATAGTTGGGGATAACAAGATAACATCAGACAAATTTATAGTACAAGAAATCAGCAGGAATGATGACTAAAAGAGCTGCGAAACTACATTAATAGTTTTAATGTTTGTTTGAGTAGGATGACAACGAAAAACACATACACAAATTGTTTGGAAAGATATCCATTAGGCAAATCAAGAATGCGATTCATCATTTGAATGCGTTCACATTTCTAAACAGAACTGTTTTGCAGACAAAATTCTATGACAAAACAGCAGCTCCTAGTTTTCGGTTACGCAGTGAAAACCAATGAGACGAGCAGTACAATGGTCTACAAAGATCAGAATTGTAAATTTCAACAATGTCAAATTTTACATGAAGAGTTTTATCTGCAATATTACATTCGAGGTCAAAAGTTTTAAGTTCACCAATGGCATAAGAAAACAGTTTTGAAACGTTTGTCATCAAAATGAATCACGTAGTTTTCGGTCACATATCCTGATTTTGACATCAACTAAATTTCAATTCGAATTGGGTAAGACAATACTAATTTCATTGCTCCAAAACACAGCAATAACATGTCAGACTTTTTTAAAACGGAGAACATTGAAAGATCTGACGCCAAAACGCAAACTTTTTTATTCGCTAGACAAAATTTTTAGCAGCTGCGAATTGACAACTGGTTATCCAGATAGGAATTGACAAAATAAAAAAAACAATAGAACTTTTGATATAAAACTATAAAGGTCAGAGAAGAATGACACCACGTTGGACTTCTAGGCAATAGTAAGACATTCAAGACAATTAATTGCCTCCTTCATTCAAGCAATTAAATGCCCAGAAGTAGACAGCCACAGAGAGATCTAGAGTTACTGACAAAATTTTTGAAAACCATTGAACAATGATTTCGAGAAGAAATATATCGAAGAGAATTTACTTGATAGAATTGCTTCAAACCTTTGGCACATTCCCCATGACCCTTTTGTTAATCTTAAAAAACATTGAAAAAACTTGAAAGTGTCAATGACTGCATCAAAATTCTAGGGAAACCCATTAAACTGTCAACTCATATCGGTACCTAATTCAATGTTTTTTCTGGTTTCCGCAGAAAAAATTCGCACGATCTGCTAACATAGACGACCAGTGCATTTAGGTAGGCGTTGAGACACTAGAGCCGAGGAAAACAGACGAAAAGTAAGGTTGCTAACAACTTAGGAGGCACTTTTGTGCATTAAGAACTATTTTCGATTTCCGTATTGTCCGAATTTTGATTAATATTGTCAGCGGACTGCAGGCGGCTTTCGAGAGTTGAAGGTCCTATCTTTTTTATAAACTACTGAGGAAAAAACTGATGTTATCGCAATCTGAATTGCTTGCATATATCAAAGAAGGTTTGAGAGCGCACTCTTATAATTTCAACTGATCAGAAACGAAAGTTCATAGAATGGATAACAATCGTAGATCACGCACTTATTTACTGATTGCATTGACTTCGTTATTATTTTGTCTGCTTTATTTTCAAAGCGAATTAAGCCATTTTGATTTTGTCACGGAATATGCTAAAATGAAAAGTGTGCTTATCAGAGCTCAAACCACATTTGTCGAACCCAAATGGCCAGATTTGATGTTATTCGTACCCGTTTTCCCCGGCGGGGAGAGCGAACTTAACAAGATATTACTGCGGAGTCTTAAATTTTTCTGGCCAAAAAAATATCTAAAGTTGACTGTTTTGGTCGATGAAGATTTACCGCCTGAAATACGGGACCCTTTTGTGGAACGGATAAAGAAGTCCATGGAAAATGAAGCAGAGGTTGTTCATGTCAAGTTAAATAGTATCCCAAGGGAATTTTACCAGGGCCGGGGTCATGACAGGCAGCAACTAATTATGCTTTGGGGGGACAATTTTACTGACTCGGAATATGTGGGGTTTGTTGACGACGACACGTTGATAACAAATTATGTTTTGTTTGAAGACATTTTTGACGAAAAAGGTAGACCTCATGTGCTAGGCAGGTCGACTAACTTCACAATTACTGGGCCGGGGTGGTATCAGGTTTCTGTGACTACACGCTGGAGTGATAAATCATCTTTGGAAGTTATGAGAACGATGAATTATTTCCCTGTTGTGGTGAAAACTGCTCACTTGAAAGACATCCGCCTTAACATTTTGAAACATCATCCAGAGTTTACAAATTTTGATGACTTTTTCAGACGAGGAATTATAAGAGCGAGAAGAGGTTATAGCCAGTTTAATATAATGCACCAGCACCTGTGGAAACTAAAATTTAGCGAGTACAACTGGCACGTTGAGGCTACATCCAAAACAGACAAACATTTCCAGCAAATCAAGGAAGTTACTCCGGAAATGACATTCCCAAAACGAAGATGCTCGCTTCATTATAACTCCGACGGCCGCAGTGTAATTCCAGACTTTGACTTTGTAAAAGACGTTTTCAAACGAGGTTTTTGCTATTCCCTCACGAAACTGGAGTTCGATTCGGACGGAGAGAATAGCCGGCTTTGTAAAAAGGCCGGATATAGCTGGGAGGTCGTATCTACCACTCCTAGTACGGACCACTGGCTTTTCGAGGCTTTAGACTGGAGATGGGATAACAGAACTGTTGATGCCCATATTAACCGCATGGCTTTGAATCGACCTCGAACTGACTGGAATCAAGAAGAAATCAAACAGATATTCTCTTAATTGAAATCAATCCTAATTCGAATTTGACGACTTGTGGACCCTACTCAATTTGTGATTGAACTTAACATGATTTTTCATCTTCTACTGTATATATATATATATATATATATATATATATATATATAATTATATATAATATATATAT
>NW_027449555.1:30000-31686 GCF_964194025.1 Convolutriloba macropyga | reverse complement strand
CCTCCAACTCTTTTGTGCGAGATGTACTATAACAGTTAGAGTTCGTCGTAAGGCCTCAATAACAAATGGTGACAGGCCTGCAACTATCAATAAACAAGTTAGTTAATCACTTGTCGATTCCTGTTTACTAGCGAAAAATTAGAAAAAAACATTTGTCGTCTTTAAGATCAATGAGATCACTATGGAGCCTCTGGCACATCGTACCAAATTTGCACTTCAAAGCAATCATCTGAAACGTTTGTAAATATGTGAAATGCAAAAAAACTAGCAGAGATTTTCCATAAACCCGATATTATCTGTCTGAGTGAAACGTGGTTTGATTCGAGAGATGATCACACTTGTGTCATTATTTCAAATTTTTATAGCGTAGTTAGTGGAACTGATCGATGTAATGGTAGCCATGGAGGAGTTGTAATTGGCATGAAAAACAGAAAATTAATGTTCACAGTGAAACAACCCAAGCTAAAACTCCTGTTGACTTTGCAACTTCGGCTCTCGTTTGAAAGTTAGAGCAGGCATTAATTGTTACAAATGTTTACAATCCATCTCATAACTCGCCTTATCGCTTAGAAGTAGAAATGTTTGATGCTTACTTACACGACATTAATAGTTGGGCTCATAAAAAAGTTTTTAAAAACGATTTAGATCTCATCAATGTGCTCATATTAGGTGATGTAAACCTTCCTGGAATTGAATGAAGTCTTCTCAGCAGTAATTATGCCTATGAAAAACGTTTTTTGCCACATTTTCCGATCACCCAATGATTAGCGCTGAAGTAAATTTTTCTAGCAGCCAGCTTGAGAAATCAAAGTTAGTTTATTCTTTCCAAAAAGCGGATCTTCCCAAAATTTCTGAAAGATTCAGTTACTTTGATGCCTCAGCTGGAGATATAAACCACACACTTCAAAATTTTTATGATGAAATCAACTTTTGCTGTATGGCCTTTATTCCTCGGAGAACTAGAAGGCGAAGGGAAGCTCCTGATTACTTTTTGTCTCATTCCTTTCACGCAGAAAATGTTCTAAATACAGCTAGACGACCTCAAAAAGACAACAACATAATTGAAAGGCTTGAAAAGAATTTAGCTGATTCACTTGAACTAGATAAAACAGTATATCTGAATTCCTTTGCAGGTTTAATTTTGACAGAAATTTTTCAAAACATTAAGAGCTGTAGTCGTATTCGTCAGCTGCCAACCAAATTGAAATGTGCTGGAAACAGTTTTTTCTGGATAGTTGAAAATTTCCAATGCTTTCAATCAAAATTTGGCATCTGTTTTCAAAGAAGACCCGAGCCCTCTTTCATTGCCGCTCGCTTCAGCAGACCCAACAAATTCCACAATTTGTCTAGAAGATATGTGTTTCACTAACAGTGAAGTAAAATCAATGATCTTTAGTTGTCATTCGGGTTCTGAGTCGTAAGATAGATTGCAGCCAATTTTATTGAAACATTTTTCAGCTCCCATTGTCCCAGTTGTTACTGAGATATTTAACAAAATTATAAATCAGCAAAAATTTCCAAAGAGCTGGAAGAAAGCAATAATTAAATCCCTGCATAAAAACGATTCGAGAATTGACATAGAAAATTACAGACCAGTGTCAATATTGTGCGCACTTTCCCTAAGTTTCGAGAAGTTATTGTATAGAAAATTTAGGGATCGTTTTTTGAAAAATTTAGACAATCGCC
>NW_027449555.1:0-25000 GCF_964194025.1 Convolutriloba macropyga | reverse complement strand
ATACCAGACAAGACAAGCAACTAGGATTAATAGTAAGCACGCGCGTGAATATAAGAACGCTTTTTGCCTTAATCGTTCCAACTTTCAGCAGCTTATTTCGCCTCTTCTTAATTCAAACAATCCAAATACTTTCAATACTCTCAATTATACTCAAAAATTCAATTCAAACTTCGCCAAAAATCCCCAGGGATTAACCCACAAAATACCTCCCATCCATTTATCACATCCAAAAAATTCAGTTGAAATTCCCCAAGGATACCAGACCGTCAACGTTACTACTAGAAACAAACCCCAAGTAAATACATTTGACCAAACAATCATCAAACGAAAACGAGCGCCAAACAAAACCAAAATGAACTCTAACAAAGTCACTATTGCCACCCAAACTGATAACGAAAACAACAAGGGACTTGGACGATCAGTCATTATACCCGATCCCCAAAACCCAATTTACCCCCTATCTAATTGTACGGATATGCCCCAATACAGAAAAAACCTCAACCAAGTATTTGGGGAAGAATTTGTTGCGGAAGCAACCGCAAAAGACCGCCAAATGGCCCCGATAATTAAACTCATTAAGGATAAGGACTGGGACACTCTTAAAAGGGTGAGCCCATACTTCTATTCCCTGAGGAGAGATTTATCGATTACACCCTCCGGTTGTGTCTTATATGACAACAGACTTATGATTCCGTCATCACTTAAACAACTCGTGATTAACTCGCTCCACCAGACCCACCCGGGCCAAGCTGGGATGCTCCGACTTGCAGACTTAGTATGGTTCCCTCGGATACATAGGGAAGTAACGGCGAAAGCCCAGTCATGTGGGGACTGCATAAAAACAGGTAAAAATCTCAAACCTATAACCCCAAAAAATTCCCTAGGGATACTACCAAAACTAAGTGAGCCAAACGAAGAAGTACAATTAGATTTTGCGGGGCCAATTCCATTTAGAGAACATAAACAAAACTACTATATACTAGTTTCAGTAGATCGCTTAACAAGATACCCCCACGCAGAGGTATTTAAAGATTGCGACACACAAACAGCACTGAATTTTTTAGAAGAATATTGTCGATTCCACGGCATACCACGCTCCATCAGATGCGACCAAGCCCAAGCATTTAAAGCAAGAGAATTTGAAATTTTCTGCAAAAACAAAAACATCAAGCTAATACTAGCCCCCGCGGGAGATCACAGGGCCACGGGAATGGTAGAAAGATTAATTCAAACAATAAAAAGGCGCATCGCCGTAATGGAACATGACCCTCTATGGTCATCCGCCGACTTAGCAACAATAGTAGCTAAAATCATAGAATCGATAAGACTAATTCCGAACGCAACAACAAAAATAAAACCTTTTGTAGCCCACTTCGGCAGACCTCCAAATACAGAACTTTCTAACATAATTACAAAACCCTCAAACAAAAATCTGTCATATAAACAAATAAATAAATATGCTTCAGATCAAGCAACGCTACAACACCCAGCGCTCCCCAGGGAAATAATGTGGGACTGGGACCATGATAGCGAGCCCGAACTTGATATTCAATACAAGACGCGCTCACAACCACTCCCGGCCAACAGCGACACAGATGACTCAGAGAACGCGCCGCTGCTTAGCCACAAGCGCGTTCATGGTAAGATCATACCTGACAGATTAGAAATTACTTTCGGCGATAAAACTTCCACCGTAATTTACAATAGAAAAAACATTGCAAGAAAAACACTGGCACGAAAAGTACCGGAGCCCCGGGGAACGCTAAAACCTCAATGGAATATCATCCCGGACGGTACCATTACTAACTACTCTCCTCACACAATAACATTAGATACTGATAATCGAAAAAATACTGTAATAAGGAGGAACGACCTAGCCATAGTAACCGAAACAAAACCCCGCGAACCCGAACCTGAGCCTAAACCTAGACTAATACATATGGTAGCATGTAAGACAGTTGGCGAATATAAACGCAATCAAGAAAAAATAAGAAAGTTTTGTTTAAAAGAAAAAACAGCCCTCGCCAAACAACAAGAGCTCATCGCGAAACAACAGCGAAAAGCCCCACTGCAACAAACTGCGACACAGCAGAACCAACCGGGCCCCAGCCGCAGCGCAATAGACACCCAACCAATGGGACACGCAGACATAGTTGCCATGGCCAAGAGAAATCAACAGGCCCAAAAACGCCAACGAGCCACAAAGAAAGCCACGTCGAAGCCACCTCAGAAACAACAACGTCAACAAGCACCAAGAAACAAATCGCCCTGGAATCCCCAAAGGCCACAATGGCTGAAAAATGCAAAAACAAGATTGACGAAACCATCACTTGCCTCCACGTTCGAATTAAAATCAAAAGCCGCCGCCCTACAGCAATCCCGAGAAGCGAAGTCAAAACCAGAACGAAAACTACTGTACTCGAGCTCGTCAGAAAGCAAAAGCTTCATATCTGTCAACAAAAACAAACTCAAGTTCTCACCAACAGTCAAAATTCATAACATCCAGTCCGAGTCCCCAGGGACAAAGCACTTTGAAATCATCACATCATCCGACCCACAGGACTTTATGATGGAGTCAAACGACCCCACCAACCAACAACAAACCTCCAGTTCGTATTCTCCCCCATCACAAAAACTTCCCCAGGGCATCATGAAGTCCACTCCAAAATGGGACAAACTCGTCGAGAAAATATGGAGCCAACCCAACCACGAGAGTACTGGCCTGGAAATGAGCTCCACGGAGGACTTCCCAATCCAACCGCCTATCAAAAAAGTCGAAGTTGTATACCTGGACTCGACAACTTCCGAAATAGCAAACACGGCGGACACCACTACAATAACAATCAGCGAGGACAACTCTGAAAACATTATGGAAGAACCGGTAACAGAACCGGCATCTGTAAACTATCATCCAAACGACCATCAGGTGCAAAATACAAACGACACGAACGATACGAACGATATCGCAACCACAACGCCCGCTAACGACGAGGAGCACAAGTCTCCATCTACGTCTCCCGCTAAGAGCTCTATCTCGAGCCTACACACAAGCGACTTCTTCAATCCAGAAGAATTTTGAGTACCCCAAAATTCTTGTCCACGGGGGTGTGTGGTGCGGGTGGCACCTTCCCTAGGGATTACCTGAAAATTAAACTGATAAAACTATAAAACTCTCATACAACTTTCATTCTAGTTCACTGTGTTTCATAAACCGTTCAGCTGTATTACGTAACCATTTTGTTAGCTATTATTACTTGAACTACTTTAACTGGTACCAACAGGTACCGTCTGAGTGTCTACTGTAAATCGCGTCATTGTGTTAACTGAACTTATTCTGACATAGTTTGATATTGATATTCAACCGAATCCCTCGGTAAGAAAGAGAAGAAATTAACGACTTGAACCCTGCGTTTTGAATCAGCCATAACAATAATAATAATAATAATAATAATAATAATAATAATAATAATAATAATAATAATAATAATAATAATAATAATAATAATAATAATAATAATAATAATAATAATAATAATAATAATAATAATAATAATACTAATAGTAATGATAATAATAATAATAATAATAATAGTAATAATAATAATAATAATAATAATAATAATAATAATAATAATAATAATAATAATAATAATATTAATAATAATAATAATAATAATAATAATAATAATAATAATAATAATAATAATAATAATAATAATAATAATAATAATAATAATAATAATAATAATAATAATAATAATAATAATAATAATAATAATAATAATAATAATAATAATAATAATAATAATAATAATAATAATAATAATGGATCTTCCAGAGATCTCCCTTGCTGATTAGCGGACCATGTACAAACGAAACAATCGGAAATATATTTTCTTCATCTGATATTTATTATTAGGGATTCTTCTCAAACCAAACAAAGCATTGAATCACTAACTAGATTAGGAAACTGATATTAAAACACCAACTATTCAACCAATATTGAAGCCAATCATTCTACCAACCAGTCACTCAGATATCTATGACCATAGGGAGCTACAAAAAGATAGAAATGATTATCCGGGGAAACTGAATATTGCATAGGACGGTGTACTCTCATTTTTTGGGTTGGCCTGATTCATTGAAACAAAAACGGAACTTCATTAAGGAAAGAAGGAATTCAATAACATTTTTAAAAAAAACAATCATTCTCCAGATCTATTTTTAACCCGAAAATGGAGTTGAACCAAACTATGAATGTCAAAAACTAGTATAATTGCGAACCTAATTATAAAAAATGTTGGCACCCCATTTGCTAACTTTTGTTGTTGTGCTTTTAGCTGTTTACTCTTCTCGTTTTGCTGATTTCACAACTCCAGTTTTTCGTACGGCATTTGTCCAATATCAAGGATCGTTCTTTGCCAAATTTGTTTAAACAAAGTTAGAAAAAACCTTCACATAATTCGTGCTCACTTTGGAAGCAATTGAACAAATATTGAAATATCCGGCATTTTCCTAAGGTTTTTCGTTCATTCAGGTTGATTTGGCCAGATCGAAGTGAACCCTGATCAGATCAACTTCGAGTGCACACATGTTCTTGGTGCGCTCGAATTACATGGTCTGGAAAAGGCCTTGAGCGCATGTTTACTGGACAATTTTCTTGAAGTTCTCAGATCAGAGGTCTGAGACGGCCTGATCAGAGGCAGTTTCGAGCACACAGCATTCTTATCAGAGGCCAATTTGAGCGCACCGTAGTCTGAACACAGGATACACACAGTCTGAGTGTGTTCAGCGGACGCATCGAACGCACTTTAGTCTAATCAGAGCACGTCTAAACGCATAATAGTCTGATCGCAGGACGTTTCGACCGCTAAATTATAAATAGGTATAATATTGTGTGAGAAATTTTCAAGTTGGACTAACGAAGAATATTTTGAGATGTTCCAGTATGATTTTGGTGGTGCTCCCCTCCTTCTTTCTCATCCCGGCAGACCATGAATATATGTCTCTTAAATAGTTTCGTCGAAACCCATACTTAAAAACTAGTGAGCAGTAAGTCTCTAAGACAACCTGATGCTCTCTGGTATTGGAATGTTTATCCCATTTTTGAGGGCGAAAAATAAATGGACAACAAACGCAATCAGACGAATAGTTTGCAGAACAAAATTGATTAGAAAAGAACAACTGGGTTAATATAGTTGCTAAAAATGTTTTCTGAGAGCCCTTAATGAAATGATTTCATGCAAAAACTCAGTTACTGTAACTTCCCCGCAGCATGTAGCATAATTTTTGTAACAATTTTATATTTTACTTCTTGCTCCTTTGTATAATATTTAATGTTTTCTGCACCAAAATGCCTTACCAAAACATTAGCAAATTGAAGTAACTATGACATTGTAATTCAACTCGCAAAATATTCGTATTGAAAGCAAAACTTCTAATTTTTACTCGTTTAACAAAACTCACTAAATTTTTTGGGCCTGGTTTATTTCTAAAATTGATATGCACAATTTATTGAATTTTTTCTTATGCATTTTTTGAAACCTGATTACACCTTACTCCCATAACGGAAAACTTGAAAGCAATTGTTCAAAAGAATTGATTCCAATTAGCATTAGAAAATTTAGAAATTTCAGAAAAAATTGAAGGAAGATTTACGTAACTCTGTTTTGTATCTTGGTTCTTTCGAACGATAATAATGAGATCAGCTATCGGTTCTTCAACATCTTCAAAAGCTTTTTGCAATATTTTTCTTTGCTTTCGAAGCTGCGTCATATCATATTGACTCCGTTGACACAATTGCATCAAATCATGGCTGTAACTTTCCAAATTACCGACTGATTTTTCTGTCATCCTTTGCTGTTGGAAGGCAATTATTCCATTTGTTTGCTGTACCACAATGACCGTGCTATTGAGCTGGTCTTGGAAACCTGATAGAACAAAAACGTTTCAGAGGCTTGGAATTCATTCACCGTAACTGAATTTTTAGATGCCGCATTTGTCATCAGTTCCAGCTCTTCTCTCAGCGGAACAACTTGATGCGGAGTTTTTGAATATTCAATCGACCACCAATCCATAGAAATTGCAATATTGCTGCTTGGTCCTCGACAAAAAAACCTTATTTAGATTTTGTTTGATGCAATTTTGTAGTTTGCTCTCGATGAGAAACAAAATCAGAAGTAGGTAAATTGCTTGAAATATAATTTTTTAAAGTAATGCTTTCGACAAAGTTTCAATTTTTTTAAAAAAAGTGTTGCAATAAATCCGTTTCCTCGATTATAATTAAATTCAAACTCAACAAAAGTAATTCATAGTTTTGATTGTTTAATAACCCACTTTGTTAAGGGTGATAACTCTATTTCTGCTGTTTGCAATTCATATTAAAATCCAAGACCGTATTGAACCAATCAGCGAAAATTTTTGATCCGAAGTTTTACAGCTTACTTCGGACGAGCTGTTTTTCACCCTCAAAATTATCGCTTTTGTAAACGAAAATTTTTAATTCTCAAACCTCGAAAAATCTCAAGGAGTAACTTGTTCATGGGAATAAACTGCGTGATAGTAAACTCAGAGATAATAATAAAAAAATGAATTAATAAATTGTAGTAACCTGAGACGCGACCATTTTCATTATTTTTGGAAATTACTCTAAAATTGTCACAAATAAACTATTTATCCTATTTTGCCTCTTGTCGTACTAAAAGGCAGTAATTCCTCTTTTTGCAGCTAATTGCCTGAAGCACAAAAATTTAAATTGGGGAAATTGGGCTCTATAAGCTGGGAATAACAATTTCAAATTTCTTAAAACGAATTAATTGCGTAACAACAAAGCTGAGGTACGGTACTGGAGAATCACAAACTCAAGTCAGATATTGATTTTTATCCTTCTATCTTTTATATATATATATATATATATATATATATATATATATATATATATATATGTATGTATATATATGTATATATATATATATATATATATATATATATATATATAGATATATATATATATATATATATATATATATATATATAAGCCACATTCCTATACAGAGTGTCCGTGGGATGCACTAGTTCATTGGTATCTCCCAAACAGGACACTTTTGGCAAAGAAAAACCGGCCGCTTAGTAATTGGAAAAGGTCGACAGGAGAAAACTCAATACTTGTTATCAAATAATTATTTTAACAAATCTATGCTAACTATTTATTGCGTTTCGAATTTGGCATTCATTCTTAGTTGTTAAAAATATGCCCCTGATCCTTTATAACTCTTTCCGCGTGAAATTCGGATTAATTTTTTCCAACAATAAACTATTTTGAAGTCAGTTTATTGCCTAGAAAAATTCAGCAAATCAAGACACCACAATATTCAGTTCTATAGGTGGCAAATTTCACAAGTTTTACTGTGTATCATTTGTGTGACTATTTACAGCTACAAAAAGCAACTTTTAAGTCCAAAGGGTAATCCCTTTTAAAAATCTGAACTACATTGTGGGATTGCTGGTAGAGCAGTGATGTCTTTGTTTATGTGTGACCGAAAAAGGCTGGAGTAAAAAAAAGAGTCTGAAGTTTGGAGTAAGCTTAGGAATCCTGATAGGAACTATGTCGTAGAGATTTTGTTGTATTTTGTGTGCTAATAGTTTTTATGGGCTTTCATTAAACCATTTGTCATCACAGCATTATCGGCAACATTTTCCCAAAAAAATTCAAATAAAGTATCAAGCAGTTTTTGCAATTAAAACTGACAAAAATTAGCTTTTCTTGGCGCTATTGAGCATTCCTGTACTTAAGTTGATTGAAGTAAAAGTAATATCAATCGTTTTATTTTGAATTTCTGTCTGACACTTGTGTTTAAATTTTTTTTGATCAGGATAAGTTAAATTAATACAAATCTTTGTTATCAAACTTTGATTCGAAATCAAAAGTTTTTGCTCATTAAAAGTTCAAATAAGGGGGTGTTTGATTTGTTGAAGAACTCTTCATTCTTCTCAGTCGATCTCTATAACATCAGTCCTGTTTTTCTTAAATTTCGGAATTCTTCTCTTTTCAAACTTCATTGAACTCTTGAAAATTATTTATGTTCTCCCCGCTCGTTGGGTGAGACAATATTTACAAAAACGAAGGTCCCCTCTCATTGGATTAAACCTCTAAAATGACTCCAATCTTCTTGGAGTTCAAAAGATTTGTCCAAAATAGAATTTTCCCAAAAATAATGCAAAATCCGTGGTTATGAGACTTGTGCAAGCAACAATGTAGCCGATCCTCGTACAATCACAACGGAAACCGACTGAGCCAATCTGTCAAAAGTGATAGCATGTCCTTGCGACTGCTAATTCTTGCTGTCAGCTAACAGACTATGCGCTTCAATGCTTTCTTGAGAGTAAGTGACAGACCGCCCAAGGACTCAATAGCAAGAGGAACAAACAAAATTCCTTGCACAGAGCAACTACTTTTGTGTTGTGCATACTTTTGGTCTTCATTTGATTCAATCGCGTAACCAGAGTTCTCTGCCGCATGATTTATAATGTTTGTTTGCAGTGGAGCAGTTTCGGTGACGTCTAGAGCAGCTGGACGACATGATTTCATGAAAGAAGAAATATGTCGCCAGGGCGATAACTATTTCCCGCAATAAAGTTCAGTTTTCGATGACTGGGGACAAGTTAGCTGCTGAGCAAGCTGATGCAATACGGTCACAAATCCTGTCGTGCCGTGAAACCGCTTCCCTTCTTCCATGACAGATGAAGGCGTGTTCACCAAAAATGTCAAGGGTCCCAGACCGGCAGTGAGGGCATTTTCTTTCATCTTCATATACTGCAATCCCTAGTCTGTACTTGACACTAATTTGAGGTTCACTGGGACTCAGATTGAGACCTAAAGCAGGAACTGGAGGTGTCGCAAGCCATGAGCCGGATTGAGGCAAACATAGAGATTGCAGTCTTGCTTTCTCCCTGTTTGGCGACTGAACTTTTAGCAGCTCAGAAAACTTTTCAGTATCTACAGCTTCTTGAATTTTCTTCAGGAAGTCAAATTGAAAGGTTCAAGGCTTGTATAGAGTTCCTTATAAACTCCACTATCTGAAACGCGCTGGTTTTTGCTTTTCTGAACCAAGTCATCAGAAGCAAACACTAAGCCCACATATGCGGCTCTGTATTGCTCTTGAGATTGCCTCACTCCGAGGCCAGAAATGTTTATCGGTAAAGTTGACTGCGTCCATGCATTGTCACAGGTGACAGTATCTATTATTTGTTTAAACGCATCTCTTGGCTGGAATCAAAGGCTTTTAAACCATCTATTAGATTTCTTGTGGGCGTGTTAGTGCGAAGGAAGTAGACTAACCTTGGTGTCCCTAAGCTATAACGAAGTATGCCGAGAGCACATTGAGGATCTTCAAGATAACTCGAATTCTCCAAGAACGAAACACTCTTTTGAAAACGTTTCTGCAAGCAATAAGAAACAATTTCTGGTCATCCAACAGCCGCAACCAGTACTTCGAAACCATTGCCCTTAATTCTTGTAACTTCTCGATCAACTGAGGGTAGATCTACGATTGGCCAGAGTTCGCATTTGTCTTCCTCAATTACTTTTGGACCTCCATTGGCCAGGATATCAAGCGTAATTCGGATTTGATCTTCGGAGCCTGCAACGAAACCATTGACCAAATACCAATAGTGCTGGGTAAGATTTGGAACCGCGTCTCTTATCATTTCTATTTCTTAACAGGCCATAACGTCAACGAAAAAAGAAGGAGACCATGGGTTTTCTTGTTGAAAACACGATTCACTTTGAAGACTGGCGTTACCTTAAAGTAGTGGAACATGCTGAGAGTAGCAAAAATTTGTGAATACTGCAACACCTGGTATAAAATCTCATGCTGCTTGCATTAAGTGTGAGTGATTAACCGAATTAAAGGCATTTCGGAAATCAACCTGCAGCACTCCTTCCATAGAGTCAGCGTTGAGGATCACCTCGTAAGTGATTTTCGCAGAGTGGATATTTGCTTCCGCATCTCCGCTCAATCCAACCCCTAGCTGAATGGAATCGAACAACTCAATTGCTTCCGCTTTTTCTTCTTTCACTAAACTTTTAGCAGAAAACGCCTCAGGATTTCACTGACAGCTATTAGGCGCACTCCTCTTTTCTTTTTGGGTAGAGCGGTGAGTGATTAGCTGCAGAGGCCTTTCGATACAAATGAAAGGAATTTACCCCTACCAATTTAGTTCGTCATCTGGTGTTTTGGCGCAATCATCCAGGACACTGGTTAGCAGTTTTAACCACTTGGCTCTAAACTTGACCGCAAAGAAACGACATTCTGGAACATGTGATCTATCTATTGTCTGTAAACAGGGCAGTTTTTTGTTTTCGTTCTGTTTTGTTTGTTCAACGTTTTCAAAGAAATTATCATCAAGCTTTGTTATTTTTTGGCGATTGTTCAAATTACGTTTGTGCTTCGAATAGGCCCAAATTGATTTCGCATTGAAGCACGAGTCGTGCTCTGAGCCCCAAAAGGTATATCTAATTTTGGTCTCATGTCCCGAGTTTTTTAACACTTGCATCTTATAGAGTTTATTGACAGTGTCGGGGATGAGAAGTATAGTTCCTGTTGTTGTGTGGAATTGCTCTTTTACACTCAGGTCTTGAAAGTTTTGAGTCAAACCAGTATTTGCATCACTGATGGGGTCACAGTCATCAATGATGTCTCGTGAGCTTGCATTATCTTAAGAATGAAACTGCAGACGAACACTATCGTTCACAACAGTTTTTCTCAAATTGTAATTCATTTTTCCCATCTTTGAAACTGTATTTATATTATCCGGGGGAATGCAAATCGTAAAAACGAAGTGCTTTCCCGAATCGAAGTTTCCATTTGTGATAGCTAGATTTTTGATCGTGTTGATGTCGACAACTACCTTTTTTGATGTATTGCCTAGGAGTTTCTAGGAAAAAATTTTCTCTGAAGTGTCCTCTCCGTTGTGGCTATCTCTGTTGCAGTGAGCGACTGCTTTTTTTGTAATGTCACAGAATCCGGTGGCGCCTAATTGCATCTCTATCTGTAGGGGCTACTGGCGGTACGACATTGGAGGGTGGGAAGGGGGGTGATTAAGAACAATCTCACCGGGTTTTGATGCTCGGTCTTGAACTCTTGAGGTAATTTACTTCAATAAGGTTGTTCCAATTTTAAACGAATTGAATTTAGCTTTTATCAACTCAGTGACTTAATTAAAACGCACGTGCAAAGTTACCATGCACTATAGAAAAAAGTGGGATCTATTCTGTTTCCCCCCCCCCAGTTTTTTTTATGACCCCCAGTTACAAATTTATGTTGTTATATAGCACGTTACTATGTAAGAAAATAGCACGTGCGCCTGGGGGTCATAAAAAATTTGTTCTCACTAAGCTGGGGGCCAAAACAGAATAGATCCAGAAAGTTTTTAGTGATAAAAAAGTCTTCGCGGTGATAAAAATGTTTTTTTGTGATAAAAAGAAAAAATCTTTCTATTGAAATCTCTTGAAGGAAATTTTTTTAATGGCACATAGGTTATTTTGTTAAGTATTCAATCACTCAAATTAGCCAGCAATGGAAACGTGAAAGAGACGGCTTCTTGTTTGATTTGCAAACTCACACAAACAAGTCTTATTCCAATGATTTCTACTTTTTTGAACGTGATTTCGATTTCTAAAACCATCTTGATGTCATTTCACTTTGTCAGTATAGTAAAAGTAGCAGACAAATTTTAAAATTTACAAAGAACGGAATTTCGCAATTTTGACAAAACCAAAGAAATTATTTACAAAAGGTGGAGAAGAATCAATTGCATGAATAGATTTCTGCATTTTTTATGTATGAAAAGTTATTCGAGCAACTGTTCCCCGTTTGTAACAGCATCAAATGACTTCAGACATCGTTAAGTGTTTGATATGCAATAAGAGGTGTACAGCGGCTGCCTATATATTGCTAAATTTCATCTTAAGGAAACACAAGCTCAAATGATTTCCGTTTGAAGTTTCGTGGAACCACAATCGACTTAGACTCACAATAATGTAGCCTAAAGTAGCATAAAGAAAAATAGATACGAAACATGACAAATTCAATATGATGCACAAAAAATGCTCAACACTGTAGGTAGAGTTAATGGTGCTAGATATCTTCATAAAAAAACTAATAACCAGCCACCTTAAACGACAATACGAGACAGTAAATTTCAGGAAAAAAATAGGCACCCTTGTCTTGTGGTAAAAAAAAGCACCAGTTAACCAGTGGATGGAATGGAAAACGTTTTCCTCAAAATCAAATGCAGTAAACTTTGTTTTTGCTCTGAAAATACGATTACTCTTTTATGTTGTTTCAATTTTTCTTATTAGGAATATTGAGCAGGAACCCAATGAATATGACGTTAAACACTTAGATGGAAAAATGAACAAAAAAAGAAGCTCCGTTAAACATTTTTAACTGTTTTTGCCTTAGTGTATCCGCATACTGCACACTTTTAGTCATTGTGCATATTTTAATGCACACTCTTACAGTAGTGCATCCGGATAATGCATCTCTTAGTCATAGTGCATCCCTATAATACAACCTAATAATCAGAGTGCATCCCTATATTGCATCCACTTAATCATATTGCATCTGTATAATGCACCCACTTAGTAAGGTTGCATCCTTATACTGTATCTTCTTAGTCACAACGCATCCCTATAAAGCATCCCCTTAGTCACGGTACAACCGTAAAATGCTCCCTCTTAATCAGAGCGCATCCGTATATTACATCCTCTTAGACATAGTGCATCCATATAAGGCACCCACTCAATCATAGTGCTTCCGTATAATGCATCCTCTTAGTCATAGTGCAACCGTTTACTGAGTCACCCTACTCATAGTGCATCAGTATAATGCATCTTCATAATCATAATGCTTTACGTATAATGCATCCTCTTAGCCGTAGTGCATCCGTATAATGCATCCTCTTATTCATAGAGCATCCGTATTTTACATCGTCATAGTCATTGTGCCTCCGTAGAATGCATCCTCTTAGTCATAGTGCTTCCTTATACCATAAACTTTTCGTTAAGAGAATACAAAATCTTCAACTACGCAATAATTCAAAACCAATGAGAGCTACCATTACAACTTTGATTTAAAAAGAAAACAAAAGACCATTAAAATGAACAAATATATAGAAACTTGAACGCATTTCATACTGCATCCGTAGAATGCGTCCTCCTACTCACAGTGCATCCGTATAAGGCGTTCTTTTATTCATAGTGCATCAGTATAATGCATCTTCATAATCATAATGCACTACGTATAATGCATCCTCTTAGCCGTAGTGCATCCGTATAATGCATCTTCTTATTCATAGAGCATCCGTATTTTACATCCTCATAGTCATTGTGCCTCCGTATAATTCATATTCTTAGTCATAGTGCTTCCTTATACCATAAACTTTCCGTTAAGAGAATACAATATCTTCAAATACGCAATAATTCAATGCCAATAAGAGCTACCATTACGACTTTGATTTAAAAAGAAAGCAAAAGACCATTAAAATGAACAAATATACAGAAACTTGAACGTATTTCATACTGCATCCGTAAAATGCGTCCCCCTACTCAGAGTGCATCCGTATAATGCGTTCTTTTATTCATAGTGCATCCGTATAACGCATCCTCTTAGTCATAGTGCATCCGAATAATGCTTCCTCCTACTTAAAGTGTATCCGTCTAATTCATCCTCTTAGTCAAAGTGAATCCGTACAATGCACCATCCTAGTGATTGTGTATTCCTACAATAAATCCTCTTAGTAAGTATGCATCCTTATATTGCATCCACTTAGTCAGAGTGCATCCGTATTTTGCATCCTCCTAATCGGAGGGCATCCGTATAGTGCATCCTCTTAGTCATTTTGCATCCGTATAAAAACACTCTTAGTCAAAATGTATCCGTATAACGCATCTTCTTAATGAAAGTGCATTCGTAAAATGTTACCTCTGAGTCATAGTGCATCCGTATAAAGCACCCTCTAAGTGATATTGCATCCCTACAATGCATCCTCTCAGTAATAGTGCATCACTATAATGCAAACTCTTAGTCAGGGTGCATCCGTGTATTGAATCCTCTTACTCAGATTTCATTCGTATATTGAATCCTCCTATTTAGAAGGCATCCGTATATTGTATCCTCCTAGTCAGTGGGCATCCCTATAATGCATCTTCTTAGTCATAGTGCATCCGTATAATGCATCTTCTTAGTAAAAGTGCATCCGTTTACAATAAACTTTTCACTAAGCGAAATGAACATGTTAAATTACGCAATAATTCAAAGCCAATGGGAGCTACCATTACTGTTTTATTTTAAAAAGAAACCAAAGGACCTTTAAAATTTACAAATTAACAAATATTTGAAAATAGTGAAGCTCAAAACTCCAATTTTCTTTTTGAAAAGTGTGTTTTCAAAAGCTACACCGACAAAAGATTTCAACAAGAAGATGTGAATTAATCTTCAACATATCAGGAAGTCCATAGGGTGTTTTGTCCTGTTATTGATAAGACTGAGTCACAAGACTACAAAATGTCATCAAATGCAGGCAGAAGCCAAAATTTCACAAATAAATTTAGGACAACACAGTATTCAAAGCACTATAATTTTCAGATAGATCTGCGAAAAAGATAATTCAACACATGCATCTCCTCTCCATATCAGCGGGTCTTCGTAATATAAAGATTACGGAGAAAGAAGAACAAAAAGAAACACAAAAATGGAACAATATAGAAATCTCGAAGTATTTATATAAAATCAGATGGTAAAAGTCGTCAGTCAAAACGTACAACTAACAGAGAACAAAATTTAGTGAATCAACAAAAGTATTGGAAAATTTTTGTAGCTGAGATTGAGTTACACGTTGACAAAAATGATAGCAAAAAAGAGACAGTTGAAGAAATCTTTTTAAAAAATAGCTTAAAAGTCATTTAAAAAACGACTATAAAAAGAAATCTGTATATAGGTTTGGTTATTGGTACTGGGATAGCAATTGAGATTTATATTTTTAAGGTATATGTCGTTCAACAAAAAGCGAAAGACAAACATAATCAAAAAACCTTTTGAAAATCTACTAAATTTTGCCAAATAACTGTGTCTCAGCCCATGAGCATAAACTTTTCAACCAAAACAATTAACATATTCAGACATGCCTTTTTTCAACATTGTCCAGTTTTGCAACTGCGCTTTATCTCAATTGGAAATGTCTTAAGCTGGTTATTTGACAAAGAACCAAAATTAACCTATATAATGTGCATTTATGCTTAAAAACAAACAAAAATGGAACCTCGTGGTATCAAAACCCAGACACAATTAGTTAAAAATAAAACCGATAAAGAAATTGCTTTTCATTCAACAGCAAATGGGTTACCATCTGTTTTTACTCAGACTACGCCAGAAGTTGAGAGAAAAAATAAAAAATGGTAACAAAGTTTGAAAACTCACCGACATTTTCCTAAAACCAATGTATTTAAAGTCAAAAGGGACATAAGATAACAACTTAGAGCAATGATTAGATGATTTTATATCTTCAATCCAAATGGATATTTTGGATACTAAGTAATTGGACTACAAAAATGGATTGCGGAGACTAAGTAATTGGACTACAAAAACTATTACAAGGAATAGCAAAACATAAGAAATCCATTAAATTTTACGAAAACAAATGTTCGGATAACCGTAACATTGAACTCTGAAATCATAATATGCGCTTGTTGGGCCTCATTTTTTTTAATAGTGTCGGTCAATAATTTGGCCCTGATTTGATATTCTTGTCAGTAATTTATCTCAGATCTGTAAGTATGGAAATATTTTGAAAAGAAAAAGCTGCATCCATTTAAGTCTATTTTTCCTTACTTAAGGATCTTCGGTGAAATAAAGAGCAGCCTTGATGTTGCTGTGCGCCTAATAAAGCTCTCAATTGTTTAAATAAATGCGAAGTAGATCAGTTTTTAAATAAAAATTTTCAGTATATCAAAAAAAATAAATTTCCGAAAAACTGGCAAAAATATAATTCCAGAAAACTCTTAAAGACAGTGGAAGTGCAACTAGCTCTTTTTTCGAGCTGACAATGAATATGATTGCATTTTAAGGTGTCTACTTCCCGCAAATTTAATGAAAATGGGCTAAAAAATACCTATTTGGTCCCATTTTTAACGAAAATAAAACTGAATTTGAGAATTTTAGCACAAAGTCTAGCCGAAAAAACCCGGATCGAACAATTCAGCAACTCTCCTTTTTCATTAAAGATAAAATTAATCACAGTACCGTTAACAGGTGTGACCTATATTAGCAAAATGGACGAAAAATTGACGAGAATTTGAATAAAATCCACTGAATATCGTCTCCTGTTCACAAAACTTTAATCCTCGATAACTATAAAATTTTAAAGATCGAATATCAAAAAATCTTATCAATTCCATATTCCACGCTGGACGGGCTTTCTAATGATACCACTCACAACTCTCTACGATGATTATATCGATCGGCCAAAATTGACTGAACAAAAAAAAAACATTTGACTATATACTTCCTCCCCCCAATAAAGTGGGCCGGAACCATTATCGGTGTTTCCATAAGCCTGCCATACTTCGTTTTTAACAACCTTTAGACTTGAATTGTTCAAACGTTTTCAAATTTTCTCTCTTAAAAACAGAAAGCACGTTTCTTGCTTTCTGAAGTGTCCTGTTCTTAACTCTGCTTCGATTTCAAAATCCATTAGAACCTCGATTTCAAAATCCTCTTTGAGATCGCTAAAGTCTAAATTCGTTGTCAAATTCGCTCATAATAAGATATTATTTTTCTGATCTACCACGCCTCAATTTTAATGGTCCATTCTGAAGTAATCTCTGAAAAGTAATGATCATGATAAGAATAGCTGATAACAACCACTTGTTTCTACTGTACGTACAGCGGGCGCTTTTAATTTTATAAAATTTCCCCTTTGACACCAAGTATACATAAAAGCCCGTTTTGCGCTTCGTGCCTTTCATAATCTTACCCCTTTTGTTTACAAAACAAAGAGTCACGAAAATGGGGCGCCTTTTTGTCAGAAATCCGACGCTTCAGAGATCATTCAGAAATAAGCGCAATGACGTCTTTTTGATTGCAAAACCCCTTTTGAAATGTCATGCCAATAAAACTAAAACGATATGCGACCTTCGTGGGAAATTTTTTATTCTCTTGGACCACAATAACTGTTTATTTATTTCCACAAAAAAAAAGAAAACAAAAACATCTTGCAAAATAACTGCTTTCAAAACCAGCAATTTGTTCTTTTATATAGAGACAAAAACTTGACTGACTGTTTATCGTTTATAAAAAAGCAAATTTTTTCAAGAACACCACTTTCAGAAAAATCGTCCGTCTTTTAGATTTTGTAGAAGGGAACTCGATTTCTTTTCCATCTTTTCAATTGGTTGAAAAAAGCATTTCAGAATAGAAATAAAGGGAAAGAACGAAATTGGTCTTTAGATAAAGTGGTATAAAACATACTACACAACCTGCGTAATACTATAGCTGTTATATATTAACTGCGCAATATCATCCAAGTGAAATACATAAAAGCTTATTTGAAATTGAAATAGTCCTACATCAAAACTCCACCTTCGATTTATTCCACAAATTATTTGAAACACGAGCCTCTTTTAAACATTTTGAATGGAACTGACCTGATAGAGTAAATTAACTTAGTGTGATAGTTATTAAACTTGTTACAGTTTAATCCTAAACAGTTTATAACTTCAATCGCAACATCATGTCCAAACTAGGAAGTCTGTTTATCCTTGGATTCGGTATCAATTCTAAAGTGGATTAAACTGATTATTAAACAGATTTATTTCTCAGATTGGGAATCATTGTGACCTAATGTTAGTAACTATGGTTCTCAACTTCAATTATCAATCTGGAAAACTCCCACCGGGTAAGTGACTTTGGAAGAGATATCCAATAAATTTTGAACAAAAAAAGCTTTTAAAACCAGTTATTCTTTCATTCAAAAGCAATCCTTGACAATAGCCGTCAATAGCCGCCAAAGTTGGCCGTCTTTTGGCACTCGAGTTTTTGCTTCATTTTACTCAATACTGATGCATATTGAAATCCACAAAATTCAAACTGTTAAAGTTCGTTTTTTAAAGAAAGTTTTCACAATTTTCTCTTAAACTACGATGCAAGGGCTGAATAATAGCTTATTATGCAAAATATTTAATTGTTCTGTTCGATAAAAGAACATTAATAATTCAATAAAGTAATTGAAAAATATTTAAAACTTTTTCAATTTTATCATTCCAGTTTGGGGAATTTTATAGCTCCTCTGTAAAAAGACTTAAAAAGGATAAAATGAAATATTTTTCGCAATGTCCTCCATGTTCCCCAATGTTCCCTTTTTCGTGAAAAGTAAAAGTGCTAAACTGATCTACTTGGAGAGCAGACAAAACAGTCCCAGACAAAACACTCCCGTACAAAGCAGTCCCGTAGAGCAAAATATTCCCTGACAAAACACTACCAGACAAAATAGTCCCAAGAAAGCAGACAAAACAGTCCCAGACGAAATAGCCCCAACTAAACATATGCACATCAATTAACAAAGAAACGCCTTAAGTTAATTATATGATTGTATTTCTTTGAACAAATATTAAGCTGATTACAACACAGTTATATTCAAGTAACGTATTTTAAAATTTTTGGTTTAATCCTAATTTGTATCAATTAAAAACAAAGCATTCAGAAGTTTAACTAATAGATTATGAGTTTTAATGGTTCGTAGATTATTTTTACACTTGTTTCGATATTTATTCGGGACTATTTTGTCTGCGACTATTTTTCCTGCTTTTATTTGACTTTTTGTCTAGTACTGTTTTGTCTAGAAAAATTTTGCATTTGTGATTGTTTTGTCTGGACACGGATCTATTGAATCTGAACACAATTTTTTCTTTTCTGCAGATTATAGAACAAAAAAATTAAAATACTGTTCTCAGTTCTCTTTTTGCATGAAGTGCTCAAAATTGTAATCAACTTGCATCATTTGCTTGAGTGATCACGAACAGAACGTAATAAAACAATCATTTTCAAGTTTTTTCATTTTTTAAATGAAATCCTGAAAAGAATTTTTGAACAAAATTAAGTGGATTGAGTAACAAATTGAATTTTCAAAAAGATCAAATTTTGTTTGATTAGCTTATCAAAATTGTATAGTTTTTTCACTGTTGAGATAGGTGTCGATATGCTCGACTTAAGAAGAAAAATATTCGTTGATTCTTGCATAGGCATGGATCATCAGCAATTACAATTTTATGTTCTCTTACAAATGCATGTGGAATTGGCGCTGTTGAGCAGAGTATGATATTCTAATACTACGAAAGAAAAATGTTTGAATGTTTGCAAGAAGCTTGCCAAATATTAAACGTAACTTCTAAGACTGTTCACTGTATCAAAGAGCTTCTAACTTATAGGATCTCGCAAAAGTACGCAAGAAATACGGACTTATGTGCAAGGACATCCAAGATAAACGTTATTTGTGGCAAACTAGATAACTGTATATAACTGTATATACAATTTACTGCGTATTTTCTCAAGGTCTGTTTTTTTGCAAAACAATGCAAGTCCATTAAAAAATCTTAAAAAATCAACAGGAGAAACATCAATGCAATTATTTTGTGATTAAATAAGGAAATTCTGAAAAAAAAGAATCAAAATTGCTCAATGGTTTTGATATGGACAAATATAACTAATTTGTTGCTGAAGCCGCCCAAAAAAACTGTCTCCTCAATCAAGTAGGAGAAAAATACTGCACCATCCGACCATTAACCTAACAAACACATATTAATAGTTTTCTATAAAAGTGTCTGTTGCATATAGAAAATATTTATTTTAAAAAAAAGATAACCGAAGTCTCAATTTCGAACTTGTTTCTTTTCTGCAGTTTTGTAGAGCCTGATATTTTCCGTAAGCATTTCAATGGCTTACACCTACACGTTTGGCACATTGCTATATCTCGGTTATATTGTACAAAAATCTTGCTGTGTACAAAAGCTTGGAAATATCTTGTTATTTATTGAGCAATTATTTTGAAAGAAAACGAACACTCCAAGATGAAAGGCCGTGAAATATTTATGGTTCACATCAAAACACGTTATCAGGCTATTAATTTTTAATTTTGAAGGTTTCAAGAGGACGTACGGTTTTATGTTTTCAATCGCGCATGATGCTTAAATTCTCCAGGTTTTCAAAGAGGAAAATTTATTCAAGTGTTTTTAAAATTGTCGCAGTTTCAAAGATGCTTTTGTGTTCTTATGTGAAGGTTTTTGTCTTTTCAAGACGCCAAAAGACTTTTAATTGTCGACCTTCAACAAAGACGTTAATGTAAAACAACTAGTTTGTCTCCGAAAAGAACGAAAATTTAGTTTCGGAGCTTTTGGTTATTTTGCAAAAACTTTTGCAATTGGAGATTTAACTTCGAAAATCCATTCAATTTTTAAATTCATTGGATTATCTGTTCGGCTGTTTATAGCAATTCCTCTTCGAGGCAATCAAAACAATAAATGAAAAAGTTAACATTTTTTATCAAACTTTGTCAACTAACCCTTCGAGCAATTGAACCTTAAAACAAGCAATCAGCAATTCTGAGAACGATAAATCTTCAAGGCTGACATTAGTAATAATGCCAGTCGAAAAGAACGCTTATATTTTTAGTCACCAATTGACCTTACATCACATTATTGCAGTTGCCTCGCAAAAAATGATCATGACGACTCTCTCTGGTTAATTATGTCACAAATTGACTATTTCAAATTGGTTGAATTTTCAGCGAGAACGCGCAGTTACACAATTCCGCCTTTTGTCATCATTACGTCAGCATTCCTGTTTGTGATCAAATTCCACGACTGTTCTTCGTCGTGGTCGGACCAAAATATGTATTATCAAGACACCCTCACATCAGATCCAGGTGAGTTTCTTCGCGTTTCTTTTATAATTATTTTACATAAACGTATTTAAATTTCGGTTTCACATGACCGACTTTAAATTTCCTAGTAGAACGTATAATAAATTTTTCATGATTTAAAATAATCAAACTTTCTTAATTATAAAAATTTTCTCATTTAAAAGAAATGCTTTTGAGCATAACTCTATGATTCAATGCCGATCGACATGTTTTTCTTGTAAAATCTCGTTGATTTTTTTCTTATAGTAAATATATAAGGATAATATATAATGTTATACAAATCTTGTGCACTACCGGGCCTCTCCAAAACAGTAATGTGGCATCAGTATTGGGCAAGAGTCTAATAGGACAGGTCTAATTAGCACGGGGTATGAAATTGTAAACATTCAGACGTGAAACACGTGAAAATCTTTTGCAAGTATTTGATTTGCCACCACTTGAAGGATTAAACCCAAGACCTGTCTAAGAGTTAAAAATTTCATCTGAATCTTGTCCAAGAATTAAATCTTGACTTCTGAATCTCAATATTCGCCAAAACTTTGGTATTTGTTATCTGATACTGGTAGATCTGGTAGGTTTAAATCAAAACTTTGTTCAATTTCGGCAAATTTTTTCCAAAATTTGTACAACACTTACTCCAAACTCGCTCGAAATCTTGGCCGAGACATTGCAACACTACATCAAATCGTTATGGCCAAGACTTGGTAAACTTAAGAAGAGCATAAAAAGTGAGAGGGCAAAAATAACCAGGAAAGCAAACACGATGACAACGAAAATTCGGTTGATTTCTGAATTCTGAATTCTGAATTCTGAATTCTGAACAAAAATTTGTCTGAAACGGCTTCTGTTGGCGTATTTCTGTTTGAGAAACTCTTCGTTTAGGTCGTAAAGGTCCAATTGAAAGGTAAATATGGAAAAAATTTGAAAAAACTTTTTGGTGTTATGAGAGAAGTTAGTACCATGAACTGATTTAAGAAATTACAGGGCAGATTTAAAAGTAAATTTGAGCTGAAAAATTTTCAAGATTCTCGAATTTTTTTGTTCACAACATAGCGACTGCCGTTTTCTAAGTGATCATGCTTTGTACTGGAATATGCTCTGACTAGGGGTGTAAATAACGTGGGGATCTGATTTTTGAAAACTAGCTTTTTTCCTGTAATGAAAACAAGCTCAATACAAGACTTTAATTCTTTTTAAACCAGTGATTTTTTAGAATATTGAATATAGTTTAAATATACTTTTTAAGTGGATTAAGTACCATATAGAATTTTAATTTTTAAAGATATTTTACGGACCATAAGTTTGAACTGAGGAGAATTCAACCGGACCTTATTTAAATCAGTTTTTTGGACGCCAATGGTCTTATTTAGCCTCAAAAATTTGAGTTTAGCTCATATGATTGTTTTGTATTACATGTCTTTGCCTAAGTAGAATATTCATTCATTGCGGAAGAGTTTTCATTACCTAGGAAGTGCGGTCATTTTTCCATTTTCTCGTTTTTCATACAGAATCATGAGTGGCTACAAGATTATGGGTGCTTGTATAAACCCAAGTAGGAAAATTCAGGCTCGATCATCATGCAGGGCAAAACGGAAATTCAAAGGTTGTCCTTCTCCATTATTTCGAATAACGGAATAACAGCTTATCATAACGCCTCAAAATTCAACTGGAATAAATTATTTAGTTTTCATTTTTCTTTGCTCCTCACCTCCTGTTTTTTTTTGCTAGAAACTACGTCAGTAAGTCAGCAAGCATAACTCTTTGTTAGATAAATATTTTCAATCGTCAATAAATTTAGGATTTATTTGAGACTCTTTCTTGTTTATAGTTTTTTTTGTTTTTAGGCTCTCTTTTTTGTGAGATGGCAAGGCTGACATTGGAACCAAAAAACGTTTAGTTTCAATCGGTTTTTATTGTATTCAAATTACGGTTTTCCTGTATGCAAGTATACAAGATCCTTATTTCTTTCCGAACCTGTCAAAACATAAAGTCTCAGCAAACGACTTTTTAATGGTATCGTGTAACGAAAATGTCCTAATTTCTTGAAAACTGTTCAGTGATCCACACATTTTGATCAAGCCGTCTTGTATTCTGGCCAAAAATTTTACCGAGACATTATTAAGATACCTCAAGTCTCATTTCACTGTTCTGGAAGATCATGCCCGGTTAAACGTCAATGATCAGTGTGATAGTTAGTTGTCTGTCCTTTTTCATTATGACTGTCATGTCAGTGTTAACTTAATTTAAAGATATTTTAACTTAAATTAGGATCAATAAACAGTTGTGACCTTTCTATACCAATAACCTATCTATTAATGTCATGCTATTGGGCAAAGAAGAATTATAAGCTTTATTTGTAATGAATACAAGAGGGATCCAAACAGATTCCAATACTGTGCGATTACTGGGAAAGATTTTAGGATGAATTCCTCATTCTTTCCCTCTTGTGTTGAGTTTATGATACTGCTCGCCGTCAATTATCAATAATTTTTGTACTCATTTAAATCAATGGCTTGAAAAATACTCTTTTCGTTGTTTTTGATGAAATAATTTTCTACACTGCCAACCACTGTTACTTTTTGCGAAGCCTGAAAATTTACTGATATTGAGAGAAATACAGTATTTCTTTGAAAAAATTTTAAGTCTTAAAATAGCAATGTAACAAATAGCAATTGGAACAAAAACGTTTGTTTTCAAACATTCGGTTTTTGCTGTATATAAACTTTACCTTAAGGCGCTATCACAATAAACCCGAACGGGTCAGAATTCACAGAAGTTAGTTTTTCAAAAATTTTCAAAACGTTTTTTATTTTGTAACAGATAATCTTCTGTCTTGTATTCTTAACAGCCGTCTTGTATTCTTAACAAATATGTTACCAAGATATTATGAAGATATCTCAAGTCTCAGTTCACTGTTGTGCAAGATCTCGCCCGGTGAAACTTCCAAAATGACTGTGATAGTGAGTTGTGTGCCTTTTTATTATGACTATCATCCCTGTATTCACTTAATTTAAGATCGATAAACAGTTGTGAACTTTCAGTCGTGCAAAGAAGACGTACGAGCAAATTTTTTTTACAAGGACCCAAACAAATTCCAATACGGTGCAATTACTTCGAAAGATTTTAAGTTAAATTAATGTCAGTCTTTTTTCTCGTGTTGAATTTATGATACTGTCCTCCGTAAATTATCAGTAATTAATTCCTGTACTCGTATATGTGAATGGCTTAATTGTTTCTCTTCTTTTCGTTGTTTATAATTAATTAGTTTTCCACATTGCCTACCATTGTAAATTTTTGCAATGCCTGAACTTTTACAGATATCAGCAGAAATACGAATTTTTTTCTCTAAGTCTTAAATAACTACACTGTTTGATTAGACTCGGGTCACAACTTCATAACATCCGATGAAGATGGAAGTGTAATAGTTGACATCCCAGTCCACTATCTGGACATGCAGCAGACTGCATTCGTGGGCAGAGAGGGACTGCTGGTGACAATGCCATGTAGTGACAGTGATTATGGCCTCCATTCTGACACTGATGGTCGCAATAGGAGGAAAAATGTAGAAGCTAAGGACACAATTGTCGTGTGGAAGTTTGGTTAGTTTTACTTAATTGTATTTCAGATATTATATTGTACAATTTTATTAATATAGAAAAATGGAGCTTCTTACTGGAAACACTTGTCGAATTTTTTTGTCCCAAAACTGTGAGACAAGTGGGTTGTAATTGGGGGACTTTTTGGGAAGTTCCCCTCAAAACTTGGGGGGGGGGGGAGGGGATAAGGGGGTTTAAAATAATGTAAGAGTTGGGGTTTAATGGGGATTTAGTTACCCGTTTATCCAAGATAAACAAATCACTAAGAGAGATTTCACCTAGCTCGAAGAAAATGACAGTTAAGCAACAACGTATACAGTTTGGAAATGCCCCCCACTCATTTTCTACGAATGATGTTAGGATAAGGCCTTTCTCTGAAAATTCTGGTCAGATTACATCTACTGCCCGACTAACAACCATTCAATATTAAC
>NW_027449554.1:0-27500 GCF_964194025.1 Convolutriloba macropyga | reverse complement strand
TTTGTTGCAAAGCTGTTTAGAAATAAATTAAAAATTGATCATCGTCGTTCATCTCAAAATAAAAACTACTTGGACTTTTGAAAAGACAGCACTTGAAAAAAAATTGCTAAGGAAAGACTGTGGCCAACCATGAACTGATAGGAAAAAAATCTATCGCAACAGGGAATGGGATATCACATATAGTTAGTCCCTTTCTTTGATTTTAAAATCATTTCATACTTCGAAGTTTAACTCTGTTCTTCATAACAGTGCCTCAGTTGCGTTGTTCTGTAGAGTTTATTCCAAATACCGAAAGATGCATGTCGCGGGCAATTAAGTCCCGTAAAAATCATAAAGAACCAGCAACACAATATGAAATAAGCGAAAAATGAAAAATTATTTTTAGTTTATAACAACAGAAAAATACTTGACCTAAGAGATCCCTGGTATCATATTAAAGTTTTTTTAAACCAATACTTAAAAACCAGTGCATTAAGTTCAACGAAAAGCAGTAGAAAATCTATGATCAACCTAAGGTCCGCCATAAATAATTAAACACTCCAAATTTACAATCACGCCATAACAAAATTGTATAAAATTGCTCATTGTATAATATATAAATGTATAAATCCTATTATTAATGTACATGCAGTTGAAACCTCTGGAAAATGTTGATTTTTTTGAAGTATTCTTAAAAAATTTTGACAACACATCAATTCTCTCGGATTTTTTTCGTAAGACAGCCGCAAGTGTCGATATTATTTGTGTAATTGCTTGATTGCAGTGTCTCATGTGTATATATGTGTGAGTGCGTGTGTGATTGGTTGTGTGTGTGCTCATATATAGCGTACGTATATGGAAAAGTATGGGTTGAAACAGTATGCGCAACTCTTGCAAAAGAAACAAGAAATTACGTTTTAAAAGAGGAAAAAACAATTGCAAGTTCCCTGTTTCCAAACCAGATAGCACAAGTCTGCAAAAAATTTGAGTCAAGGTTTAAGCGAAGCTCCGTTAATTGTTTTTTTTTCATTTACCGTGAAAGGGTTGTCTTTTTGCCATGAATGATTTAAATAAAAAGATTTAAGAAAGGAACTCTTTCTGTCGGTTTTCATGACAAGGTGTCTCTCATTTTCTCATTTTGGCAATCGCTAAAAAATAGGTATAAAAAAATATTCCAACCATATTTTGAAAACCAATTTTTCAGGGAACAAATTCTGACAAAAACTGCTTTTAATTAACACCGTTTTACAAAAAATCAATCAATTTTTGTCGCTTTAGGCAAAACGAAAGTGATAAAGCATAAAAAGAGAAATTTTAATTACTCCCTCTAGAGAACTAATTATCCCCACAAATGTTTCAGGCTTTGCGACAACAAAATCAATGTGAGGATTTCGTCAATTTTTTGATAGATCATTTTGCTAACTATTTTTTATTTTATGCAAATCACTTAGAACCTAATAATTACAAGCTACAAAAAATGACCATAAAATACTCCTTTTCATCGTTGCAAAGGGACATTAAACACTTTTTCACAAAATTCCTCGAAAAATATTTGGATCTTTCTCATTTCATTAGATTATCAGACATTGTTATACAAAGTGGAAACTTTAGGTTTTTGGTAAGGAGATCGCCAGTTTTACCAAATTTTCATCAAAAACTATTAGAAAAACTCTGACAATTTAGATGTGTCTGAGTTGCGTGCACGTATCATGTTTTTGGCTTTTGTTTTTGTTCATAAACAATTGAGACAAAAACTTCTAAAAATTGTAAAAAGAGAACTGTCACTGTCTTTGAGAATGATTTGACGGTCTTTGGGAATTTTTTCTCAGGATATGATGAGAAAAACTAACATTGTGGGGTACTGGTGTAAAAAAAATTAGAGTGCAAAACTTGTAAGCGTCAACACGTGTTGTTTTCTGTAAGGTTATCTTCACTATAAGAAATTTTGGGTTTTTCCCATTATAGCCCTCCATGAAATTATAGCCCCCATTATGGTATGATTACCATGATTGGAGGGGCTATAGGTTATCTGACCACTAAGTTGAGGGGGGCTATAATGGGAAAGAGCCCAAATTTTAAATCGTTCAGTTTTGTAATTCTTTATTTATGGAGAGAGAGCTTTTTAAACTATCACTTCAATATCCGCAAAAGAAGTGACAGTTCTTGTAGAAATCACACATCGACATAGATTGGTTTCACAAAAATAAAACAAATCTTGTTAAATTCTGTGTCTGATAGGTTTTCCACAAAAAATTTAGTCAATATACAATTTTTTTCGTTTAATGTCTAATGTCTTTTGAGTTTGAAAACCCTGTAAAAATCTTTTTATCGGGGTGAGGTAGTGGCTCTGGTTACACTGTTTAAAAGCCCAATCATGGTCAATCTTAAAAAGCTTTAAAAACAAACAGTACAGTTATATGTTTAAGCAGGTTTTTATCTGTTGCAGCAATTGATATCAATAGTTTCCTAGTAGATTGAAAAGACGTAGAGAAATTAACTGAAACTCGGCGCGGTTCATATATGAGCTCCAGTGGGAAGAAGAGTCAAAAAAGAAATTAAAAACAAACTGTTTGCAGCTCCAAATATAAAACTGCTTTAGTAAGCTACTGGTTCTTATTGAGTTGATAATATTTTAAGGGGTTTGCTTCGTTTAAGTATTTGACAAAAACTGTTTTAAAAATTAAAAAACAACTCTTTTTGCACCAGCTAGATAAATTGTCTTAGTCATGCATAAAATTGAAAATTCATTTATTCTAGAACGAATCTGTATTATCAACAATACAAGAGGGGGTGCAAATTACTGCAAATGAAATTATTTTGTTGATAGGCAATGAAAACAAAAAAGATAAAAGAAAAGATTAAAATAGCCAATTGGAATTCAACTGTACACTTCTTCTTATTAGTTCGATAGAACGCCATCTATGGAAAAACACCAAAGGTGGGTTAGTACAAAAAAAATCAAGTTAGAATAGAGCCAATTTTTTGACATGTTCATGATAATGATGAAAAACACTCATTATTTCGAAGTGATGTTATCAGAACATGTCATTACGTGGCCAATCTCCAAAAAAATTAGTATACATGCTCAATTTTGTGTGGTGTTTTTTTTTGTTTTTTTGACTTATGACTCATCTTTTAAGATTAGAGTATAATGTGTATAAAAACTAGTAACACTAGGCTATTTTAATTTAAACTTCTTCCAAAATTGATTATATGTGCCCCCACTTTTCACAAAACGCTATCGTGGGACAATCTTTCGTCACTCGGTTCCACGCCATAACTCACCAGTTTAATGCTATAAGTAACTCATTTCACCCATTCCCACGATTATAGTATCTAATAATCGAAATGAAAGAAAGCCTAAAAGATGATTAATTTCAAACATTTCCCTCTTGATACTTTTAGTGGATAAAGACGACGATAAGCGGTTTTACAATTACCCATAGCACCATTCACAAAAACATTTGTGTCTATGAGTTCGATCTTAATTAATTACTGATAAATTGTGGCAATAAATTTTATGCTTAATACACGCTCAGATTGGTAGATGTTCATCCTTGAAAACTCGTGACAAAATGTAAGCCATTTCCACGATAGAAGTAACTTACTTCTACGCTTAGTTTAACTAAATTCAATCGTTGAAAATACGAAACGTGAAAAGTGGTGACCTATTTTGGTCACTCGATTCCACAAGACGCCAAAATTGTTGAAATTTGCCATTTCGAACAATGGCCACAAAATGATAATCCAAAGTAGGGCGGACGTCAATTTGACGTTTTTAAGTTTCCAAAATACCCGGGTCGTGGGGTCAGCAGCTGTAAGCGGATATTTTTGTAAGAAATCCTGAATGTGCTGAAATTATGTAAGGTTTGTGCTGATTGCGCTTAAAATCGATAAAAAAGGTGCTGAATCCGCTGAAATAAAATATTTTAGCACATTTCATTGCATCTCTTGCATAAAATCAGCATTTGATTCATCACTTTTCTTACATAATTTCAGCACTTGCTTTTTGCTCACTATTGCTTATAACGTAGTCAGCATGTAGGCTCCTTCAACTTTTGCACTTATGAAGAGCCACTAATCAATCAAAACTCTGCGTGCTTATTTTAAAATGAAGATTCATTTTTTTGATAAACAGACGGAATGAAAAGCGTCACACTTTCATCATATGTAACGGAAGGAAATTAATTTTACTTAAGCTACCTGGTTACATTCAATCAAGTAATTTGGTTTTATACCTCAGCTGCAATAACTGCTTTATCTTAAGGTTTGATAAAATTCTTAAGTCTTTTGGCAGATATCCAACTGTTTTTAAGTTGAACTGCCGGATCTTTTCCGTTTGTGCCCCCCCAGCTTAGTGGGTGCATATTATTTGCAACCCCCAGAGGCACGTGCAATATTTTTACATAATGATGTACTATGTAATGACACGTGCTCTGTCACTGGGGGGAGCATAACGTACTGGGGGGGCACAAACGGAAAAGATCCGAACTGCCCTAGTGCAATGCTTTTTTATTTTGCACAGTTGCTTTTTCTGAATGTACAGCAGGAGAAACAACTCAAGTGTTTCAACTTGTGCAAGGAAATCGTTGAAAATGCGTAACATAAGTGCTGATATTGTGTAACATAAGTTATGTAAGAAGTGCTCTGAAAGCTGCTGAAAAATTATATTTTCAGCAGTTAGATCTTACATAATTATCCGCTTAATGTGCTGAAAAGTGCTGAAATTATGTAAGAAAGTGCTGAAAAATCAGCAGATTAAGCGGATTAATGTGTAAGGTTTACCCGCTGAAAATTTTTTTAGCGGTTGTCAGCGCATTTCTTACATAAATTTTGACGAAATTCTCGACCCGGGTAGTCACCCCAATTGGTAAGCAACGCTAACTGCTCTCAGTTTATTAACAAAGAACAATTATTTATTGATTATTTAGTGCTGTTTAATGCATTTACCACAACAGTTATTTTTGTATTGTGATAAAACTCATTTAAGGAAATTCCTATGGATCTTTTCCGTTTGTGCCCCCACCCCCCAGTACTTTATGCTCTCCCCCCCCCCCCCCCCCAGTTACAAAGTATGTGTCATTGCATAGTAAATCATTTTGTAAAAATATGGCACGTGCGTCGGTGGGAAGCAAATAAAATGCACCCACTATTAAGCTGGGGGGGGGGGGGGCACAAATGGTAAAGATCCATTCCTATTTATGTAGCCCACACCCCAAACAACCAAAACCATAATTCAACCATAAAATAATTAACGATTTCTTGTTAAACTAGTATTAAATGGGGCATCTGCACAAAGGAATTTGTTTTTCCGTGATATTTGCACTTATTTTCATTATCAATTCTTTTTCGCCACCTGTCATCTGACGACATAAAACTCAAGTTTTAATTTAGGAAGGTTGAGCAGATTTGCCATCTCATCCCCAACCCACGAAAACATAGCCCCCCCCCCCCCCCCTGATACAGATACGCTAATTTGGGGGGTGGGGCTATAAATAAGTAATATGCCCACGAAGGGGGTGGTGCTATAAAGATGGGAAAGACATGATCATCCTGGGCAGCATGTGATGATAAGAAGCATGGAGCGAGAGAGGAGAAGGTGATCATTTATTGTTTTTCCACAAACAGCAAAATGCTAATTATCTGTCGAAGGGCCACCACACTATCCCGGTTTTTATCCCACGCCATTGGCATCAATTTAAACTTTGTTTGTGTTTAATTCAACAGCTAGGCGACCTTCATTCGCATTCATGTAGGACGAAAAACAAACTGGCTCTCTTGTTATTCGTGATCGAAATGACGTCAATTGCGACGCTAAATTGGCTTCATGGTCAATTCTAAATTGCTTGTCTTAATTCACATTAAACTGCTTTCTAGTTTGCATCGAAAAAAAACCTTTCAGAAAAGTGTGCTTGATTTATTTTTTTAAAGGTCTCTCTTGCCTATTGGTCCTCTTGCTGAAGCTGCAATAAATTTTTGGGGCCCTTACTGAACGACAAGATTGTGCTTGTAGTGTAATGAGCAAATGTTTAAGAACCCCCCCCCCCCCAAAAAAAAAATAAAAGTCATTTCCCTCATCGACCCCCTCCCTCCTGTTACAAAAAAGACGCCATTTCATAGCACATCATTATATCTTTATTGTCGCAAAAGTCGGGCGCTTCCCATTATAGCCCCCCCCCCCCCTCCAACCGCCCGGTTTTTGGGCTAATAACGTCCCTTACGTTCACTAAACTCATGTGCCACTATTTTTTATATAATAAACGACGTTCAATTCGACTATTCAACTCATAAATTGTAGTTGGGTGGAACGACATTGGGGGGGGGGGGGCAGAATAATTCCCAGCCCAGTCGAACTATTTGTGGGAACCCGTAACTGGGCTCCTTAAATTTTGGTCTCGTTCTGGTCGCACTAAGCCCTGTGACCAGGGGGCTACATTAGAAACTAGGGCTTGGGTCTTTCCCATTATAGCCCACCATTATAGTATGCTTACCATCCATGATGGGGGTTGCTATGATGTGAAAGAACAGGGGGCTCATTCCCATTAAACTCCCCCTCCACCCAGCCTTTCACATTAAACGTACACCCCACTCCTCCCCCTTTACCGTAAATTAACCGTAAAGGAGACTATAATATCGGGAAGGGGAGAGGAAGCCCCCCCCCCCACCCCCAGCACGTTATGTACCCCCAGTTACGCAGTTACGGAGCACGTGTCATTACGTCATTACATAGTAAATCATTATGTAAAAATATGGCACGTGCTTCTGTGGGTGCGAATGTTATGCTCCCAGTAAGTTGGGGGGGGGGGGGGGGGGGCACATGAACGGAACAGATCCGGGGGCTATAATGGGAAGCAGCTGGAAAGAGTGCCAATAAGTTTTATCCAGAATAAAGAAATTCTGTTATCGCTGCATCGGATGTCCCAGCTTGGCTTGAATAGAATGTCTTTCCCATTATAGCCCCCCCCATGAAATTATAGCCCCCCATTATGGTATAATTACCATGTTTGAGGGTGGGCTATAGGTTATCTGACCACTAAGATGGGGGGAGGGGGCTATAATGGGAAAGACCCGAATGTTTCTTAGAATAAAATCCAATTTAAGAGTAATCAAGTTCTTCCAAATATGTAAATCAAAACTCGAAGGAATAGCTGACAGTCTAAATATTTGTTTATATTGGAACACAATTCATTTCTTTGTTGTTTAAAGGCGACAAAGCACGTGGAAAATGTAATACACAGATGTACTGTACTTGTTTTCCTATTTTGTTCAATTAAGGTATCTATTCTTCTTCAGCATTGTGGGCAAAAAATTTATAACCCCCCCCCCCTCCACCGCGCAAGTTGTGCGAGTAGCGAGTTCTTCTTACGCAACAAAGTGCTATAATTTTACATAAATTTTAAATGATGGTAATAGATGGCTCTAAGAGTGGGAACGAAGCAGAATGGGTCCCAAATCTGGCTACTAGATTTGACTTTAGTTCAATTACAGTTTCCACATTTTTTTAGTATACCAATTAGAGGAATCTTTCGTATTACAGCCCCCCCTTCTGCAGATCAGTGGTCTCATAACATATAGAACCCCCGCCAATAATTTTGTTGGGGCTACATTTTCATGGGGGTAGGTGGTTTGGCGACTATGAAGGTACCGAAAAAGCCCTACTTACAAAAAAATGTGGCTCATTTTTACGATGGTATCTATTCCATGTGTGCCAAGCCCCCCCCCCCCCCAGCTTAGTGGGTGGACATTGTTGCATCCCCCCAGACGCATGCCTTATTTTTACTTAACGACTCAATAAAAAAGTAAATTGCTTTGACTTCACATTAAACTGCTTTCTAATTTTTATTGAAAAAGATCCCTTCAGAAATGTGTGTTTAATTTATTTCATTGACAATCTCGCTGGCCTATTGGTCCTCTTGCTGAAGCTGCAATAAATTTGTGGGGCCGTACTGTTCGACAAGATAGTGCTTGTAGTGTGATGAGTAAATACTTAAGAATCACCACTCCAAGAAATTAAACATCCCCCCCATCAAACCCCTCTCCCCTGTTACAAAATAGAGGCCATTTTATAGCACATAATTACACCTTTACTGGGGTCTTTGCCATTATAAACCTCCCATGAAATTATAGCCCCCCATTATGGTATAGTTACAATGATGGGGTCTATAGGTTATTTGACCACTACACTAAGATTGGGGGGCTATAATGACAAGACCCCTTTATTGTCCCAAAGGTCGTACGCCCATTATAGCCCGGGATCTATTCTGCCCCCCCCCCGCCCGCCCCAGCTTAGTGAGCACAAATTTTTTATGACCCCCAAGCACACGCGCTATTTTCTGACAAATTGGCGTGCTATATAACAACATATAATTTGAAACTAGGGGTCATAAAAAACACTGGGGGGAAACAGAACAGATCCATAACTCGCCCCAACCAAACCGGTTTTTGGGTAATAAAGTCCCTTTGGTTCACTAAACACATATGCCACTATTTTTTACAAAGTAACGACATTCAATTCAACAATTCAACTCACAAATGTAGTTCAGTTGGGTGAACGACATTGGAAGGGCAGAATATTTCCGAGCCCAGTCAAAATATTTGTGATTACCCGTAACAGGGCTCCTTAACTTTTTTTGTTCCTGCCGCACTAAGCCCAGTGATAACGGGGCTACATTAGGAGAGATGTCTTGTGTTTTTCCCATTATAGTATGCTTACCATTGATGAGGTTTACTATGATTTGAAAGACCCGGGGGCTCTATCCCATTAAACTTCCCCTCCATCCAATCATATTGAAAGTACACACCGACCCCTCCCCCCCCCCCCCCTCCTTACCGTACATATGCCATAAAGGGGGCTATATGGTGAGGGGATAGATTTTTCCCGTTTGTTACCCCCCTGTACGTTATGCACTCCCCCCGTTACGGAGCACGTGTCATTACACGAGGAATCATTATGCAAGAATATGAATTATATGGCGCGTGCGTCTGGGGGTGCAAATAATAGGTATCCACTATGCTGGGGGATGGAGGGCATAAACTGAAAAAATCCGGGGGCTATAATGGGATGGAGCCAGAAAGAAAGTGACAATATTTTTTAGCCAGAATAAAAAAACTCTCCTATCGCTGCATCGGATGTCCCAGCTTAGTTGGATTAGTAGAAAGATTCTTAGAATAAGTATCCAATTTCAGATTGATCAAGTTCCAATTATTTGTTACAAAATCAAAATCAACGAATTATCTGACAGTCCTAATAGTTTTTTATTTTTAAACACAATTCATTTCTTTGTTGTTTAAGGGCGACAAAGCACATGGAAATTTTAATACCGATGTACTGTTTTTCGTTTTCTTATTTTGTTCTTTTAAGGCATCTATTCTTCTTCCTCAGCCTTGTGGGCATTCAATTTGTAACACCATCCCCCCTCCGCGCAAGTTGTGCAAGTAGCGAGTTCTTTTCACGCAACAAAGTGCTATAGTTTTACATAAATTGTAAATTATGGTAATAGATGGCTCTAAGAGTGGGAACGAAGCAGAATAGGTCTTAAATCTGGCTACTAGGTTTGACTTTGTTCAGTTACAGCTCCCACATTTTTTAGTATATCAATTAGAGGAATCTTTCCTATTACAGCCCCTCCTTCTGCAGATCAGTGGTCTGATAACATATAGATTCCCCGCCAATAATTTTGTTGGTGCTACATTTTCATGGGGGTAGGTGGTGTGGCGACTATGAAGGTTCCGAAAAAACCCTACTTACAAAATTTGTTGCTCAAGATTATGGTGATGTCTATTCAGTGTGAGTGTGTGCCATTCCCCTCAGTTTAGCGGATGAATACTTTTGCACCCCCTCCCCAGACTCATGCCTTATTTTTTATAACGATTCCGTATGTAATGACGCATGCTCTTTAACAGGAACGCATAACATACTGGGGGCCCAAAAAGAAAAGATTCGAAATAAGTAACTACCTATTATTATATTAAGTTTGTTGTCCTCCATAGAGTTGGAGGGGTCTTCAGACTAACTTTTCCTCTTTGCATATTAGCGGACATATCGAAATACTCGTTCGATCCAATTCACCCTCTCTTGTTTTTAAAGTTTTACGTACTAAAAATTTCTATTTTCTTGTTCCACGTGATATGAAAAAAGAGTAGCAAGAAAAAAACTTTTTCGACGGTTCCGAGGGGTAGTTTTGTTGATGTACTTTCTAAATGGCCCCAAAAGGCGATTTTTTGTTTAATTGTGTTCTTCCAAGTTTTTGGCATCAGTTTTCGTTTATCATTAGCAAGACAAAAAATTTTATTGTTAGCATGCCTCAGCATTTTGTTTGCTGAATTTACTTGAAAAATGAAACTAAATACTGTTTAACGTTACAAAAATTGTATAGGGTAATTTTTAAGGTAATTTTATTTTAACGTGCCTAAATAAGTTTTTACCCTAACTCAAGTAATTTTAACTCGCAAGCTAAAGAGAGGGTAAAGGTTACCTTAACTTCATCGTAACAAAATTTTTTACTTAAACTCAGTCAATTATACCTTTTGCTAATCATGACTTTTTGCTTAATTTTGTTATTTAAAACGTGCCAATTCTTTTGATATCAGTTACTTAATTAAAGAATTATTATTCTGTATCTGAAATGCAAGTTTGAAAAAAAGGTTTTAATTGCAAAATTGAATAACGCTTACAGTCAGTCAAAGAGTTAATGCGATGATGAAGTGTCATGCCAGTAGGCTCCGCCAGGCTGGTTTTCAGCTTGAACAACAACAGCTCTTTTGTAGTGGTTGGTTCTGTCTCAATTTTTGTAGTCGTTGGTGTCGGTTGTGATCGTCATGCCCTCAGTGGGTGATTTGTCAGTGTTGTGATGGTCTTGCTTGTATGGTTCAGGAGGCAGATTGGGCAGCATGTAGAAGAAACTGATGAAGTAGCTTTTGCTGATCTTCGCAATGTTGATGGAATTTGTTGAAATTGAACTCTGACAATTTGGTGGACTTGGTTTTAAAATTGACATCAGCAATCACTCGCCTGACCGCTGAGAGGGTTGCTGGAAGTTCATTCACTGCGCCTCGGCGTCGGTTGAGGGTCGTTTCTTCCTTGTAAATTTTGCAGCTCTCGTAGCTGGCGGCATTGTCTCCTTGGCAGTCTACTTGGGGTTCTCTTTGAAAACAGTGCAGTCAGCTCGCTTTTTATTACCGTATCTGCTGCGTCGGCCGTCATCGGCGCATTGATATGCCTTGTAAAAAAATCTTTGGCACTGATAGCATTGGGTCACCAAACACCATCTGGGAAGATGTGAAGAAGAGAACTTTGTTGGTATTGACACTTCGCATATGTGGGTCGGATCATCCAGCCGAAGCTAATCAGGATTGCTTTTGTAGTTTTCCACCTCGTAGAGACTCTCATTAGCATAGTTTGCGGTTACACGGCTCAAATTCTTAAGCCTTCTACGCTCATCTTCGCAGAGATACGGGTACGTTTTGCTGAGGGCTGCTCTGACTTCGTCCATATCCATGTCCAGTCCTCCATGGCCAGCCTGCTTGCTGCTCACTTCCTGACACTTAGGAGACAACGCTCCCAGACGCGAGCTTTGGATAGCGGCGAGGGCCTTCTCGAACAAGCCGTAGGCTGGCTTTGGTCGTTTTTCAGCAGGAGATGTAGCTCTTAACTTGCAGAATTGTATTTGTAGTTACTGGGTTTTGAAAAGGTGTAGTTGCAATTGATTCTGCTGAGTTGGCCAAAATCAAAGTAAAAATTAAGTTTTCAAAACATATAAAAACTAATTAAGGATAAAATGTGATGTTTAATCTCAAAAATGCCTTTTCCAGCGGCAACTAATTTTTTTAAGAGCCGCACAGCGATAGCTGGGGCTATTATTGGCCTTCTCTTGGTTTTTTTATTTCATCGTCATGATTTTTGTTACGACCATATGACGTCACAGCCACTTTTTGTTCATTCGTTCATGCAATTTCTACTGAATTGCATGCGCCACGTCATTTTTCGCTCTTAGTAGAGCGAGTTTTTTTGTTCATTCGCGTGATTAAAGTTTTAGTCACACTTGACTTACCTCAATCTCAAAAATGACTTCCTCGCTTTGAAATTGACTTTTATTTACTTTAATTCGAAGAGAAAAGGTCAAATGGGTGTGTGTTACTCTAAATGAAGGTTATTTAGGATCAGCTAATAGAGGCAGCAATAAGTTATACAGATTTTTAATCAAAATATAACAGATTCAATGAAAAGACAATTTTTTTGGTTTGTCTTTTTTACTGTTTTTTAAGCTGCCGATCTACGAATCTATTGCGGCTTTTTTCTGGCAATCTGCCAGCTATGTTTTTGAATTTGACACCCAAGCTCATAAAGAAAAAAAACAATTGAAGTGTCACTGGGGGCGCTGCTAATTGTTACAGATGAATTATAGGTATGGTTATCTTTTGTGATGTAAAAAGATAACGAAAGTGTAAGCTGAAAAAAAAGAGTAACATTTTTCACTTACTTGTTACCATACACGCTTGTAAGGTTCAATTATACTGGCTTACTGCCAAAATACGCTCTCACATTATAGATTCAATTGAAAGAACAAAAAGCGAGCCTGACGCAGTATAGTTTGAAGTTTTAGAATTTAACCCTTTAATACAAGCACTCATGATCCGAACCAAGAAAGTTCCCTTTATTTTCAGAAATAAAAGTATCTATGCGAATAGACTACACTTAATGAGGTTGCAACATACTCTTAGGATACACTGATACAGTAGTGGGCCGACGATATACAATTGGAATACAATGTTTCAGCTCTGATATACTATGGCACTAGGGTCCGGGTAGGTACTCCTTCACGATTGGTTACAATTGTTGGTCTGTCGGAAATCAAATAATCAAAATTCGTATAAAAAAGTTAAACGGCTTTATGAAGTCAATTCACCATGAAAGACGAGACTTTGTGAAAGACAACAATTTTAGATCTGACGAGTTTGACATCTGTTGGAATTCACCTTGTGTGCTTTGATGTAGTAAAATTTGTTGACCTCCTCGCTTTTAGTTGACCACCTTGTAAGATAGGCCACGCGTGTTCAGAATCATTTACGGCAGGCGTCTGAAGCAAAGCACTAAAGCTTTTCAAGTTGTTAAGTTTTTGTGACAATAATACTTGTAAAGATAATCGTATCTTAAATTTAGATTAACCTTCCCAAAATTGAGTTACGAAGCTAACATGGCATGAAAATATCTCCTCGTCAAGAATATATTTTATTTTCATTCGTGGTTAAGCATTATTTTGATCAGGGTCAAACGATACAAAAGAAAGAAACTGAATTTCCAAAGCCACATTAGATGTTTAAATAATCGTAATATGGAAAAGGTACAGTAATTTTACTACGAAGTATGCAGTAAAAGAACATAATTGCTTATTAATGTACAAAGAAAAGTAAGGTAACGATAACTATTGAAACCATTTCGTTCTTTTTGCCAACTGAAGGTTCTTCCAATAAACCTGACCATGTATTACATCTCTTGCGTCCCGCAAAAAACATTAAAAAAATGCAGGATTTTTTTAACTCTTTTTTGAATTGCAGAAGCTTAGGTTTGGTGAAATTTTGTTCTATAGAACAATACATTAACGAATAACTTTTTTTCGGCCAATTTACAGAACTTTTCATGGGGTGTATAAAATACCTGATCACTTATGACATTATTATTTTTCAAGTTGCAGTTTATTTCTTGTTTGTTGAAAAACTGGATTCAAATTTAACTGAATTCTTTTTGTATTATAAGGATCTCTTTAGTTCAGAATATTTGATGTTGGTCTGATTGAGTTTTTTTTTCAAATCTATGGAGCTGTGATATATTTTTCTGTTAAAACTAGTTTTGATAGCCGAGCTTATTACATACGTAAAATACATCACTTTTGGTTCGGTGATTAAAAGTGTCTTATGAAAAGATCGTTGGAGCCATTCTGGTTTTTGCTGTTGAAAATTAGTCAAAATTGCTGTTATAAAGAACTGATCACACTACAATGAACTACAACTGGAATGGTTTCACGACAAATTTCTCTTGCCTAATAAAAGCAGGGCAGTGGATAAACGTAAGATCTTTTTTGCACGGATTTGGAAGCCTCAACCAAAAATGTTTTTACTTTAGAATTGCGGCTTTGCACAGGCACTGTTTTATTTTTCTTTAATACTGTTGCCAATATGGCTGTCGATCTATTATTTCAGGGACGTAGTTATGCAATTTATCAACTTCCTCAGAACGAGCCAAACTTTAATGTTTGGGAGTAAATTTCGGCTAAGATTGTTGAGGGGTTCTGAACTGTTCGTTCAGGTGCTGACTTCAACATCTTTCTCGCCATATGAACCTTGTTCATTTGGCGCAAGTTTATTAGAAATATTTAGTAAATTCGTTATATTGGTTAGTACTCAAGTACAATTCCATTACAAATTTATTCAATCCATTTTGAGGTTTCAATCCAAACCGTGTGTCCGCCTGAGGCTTATCGCTTGTTTTCAAGTGCTTCTGAGTATTTTTGAAAATCTACAGTTTGACAAAATCTTTTGCAGCATCGCCTAATGTTGATTGCATTTGTCTGAGTTGGTGTTGTCAATACAAAGAGATTGACCGCTACTTTCTCAAAACAAAGAAAAACTTGGTTTTTTAATTTTTCTGTCGGTTTCCAAAATAATTGTGATAGCAGACTGGAATCAATATTGTATACATATTTTTGATTATGCATATAAGATTCAAGATCCTTGTTAGGTAATTGAAGGAGAGTTGTAAATACTTTTGAGTCCAATCTAGCAAAAATTATGAAAAATAACCTTAACTCTGCTGGACCTTTTCTTTCCATAAGTAAGTGTTTGCTTTTCTAGAATTGTCAGCATTTTCATTTTATTTTCTGAATAGCTTAAACTTATCCATTTTCATTTGCGTTTTACTTTTATTCAGTGTTTGTGACACGTGTGACTTTCTGAGGATTTTTGTAGTTAGTTTCAGTTTTTCATAGACATGAAAATCAAACAAAGACCATATCGAATTTTCCATATGAATTTTTCTGATTTCTGTTCGTTTGGCAGCAAACAATATAATTTTGAGGAGAAAAAGTTGCTGTCTTTGCAGAATACTGGGTACTGATCTATTAGCAACTCTAGAAATCATTTTGCCATATGGATACAACGTATGGACGAATTATTTATAATTCTTCAGCAGGAAATATCTACTAAGGAAGTTTCTCGTTTGCTAGAAGACGGATATGATTTTGTTGCACTTCTGTTTTATAATTTGCACAGGATATTGGAAGAAAAGTTTATCGTTATTAATTTTTCCTGAGCAAATTGCAGGCCTTTGACGTTTTTTCATTCTACTGAGTTTTAGCCTGTTTTTTTTATATTACGCGAAGGAGAATAGGGTTGGTTTTATTCTTGTTGAGTGTTAATTTGTTAGGTTATATTCATTCGGGCGTCAATCTGAGGTCCTCGTTGAATTCTTTCGGTGCGAATTCACCGTATATATTGGTGTCGTCAGCAAACATCAAATTGCTATTGTTTTTGGTACCGTTATGATGTCATTTATATAGATAAGCAGAGGACTTAAAATTGATCCTTTTGGTGCACCGTGTCCTATTTCTTGAGTGTTGGATTGTTTTGAACCATAAACTACAAACTGTTCTCTTTTCGCTAGATATGATTTCAAAAGACTATAGATAGGTCCCCACTTACAGATAGCACTTGGCTAGTGGGATATCGTGATCAACTGCGTCGAAAGCTTTAGATAAGTCAGGTAAGGTGCAGTGGAGAGGTTTTTTTTCAATTGGTATCCTAGCAAGTGTTCCAGGGTCTCCGCTGGAGCTTCTACTGTTGATCGTTTACTAAGAAAACCCAGTTGCTTGTTTGATAGATTTTTTAAACTTGGTTAGTAAGCTCATTAATTGTCTCTGAATCAATTTTTCGAATAACTTTCAAAAAATTGGCAGAAAGGATATTGATCGATATTTTTTGGACAGAATTCCCTGTTACACGCATCAAGTTGATCAACTTAATTTTTTGTCCAGATAATTTTCTGGTTCATGTAATCTTGAACATAATTGGATCACGGGGACTTCTAGTTGATGTTCTAAACAGACCGAATGATTCATTAAATAATTATGAACTGTAAAATTATTTCGCATCAAAGCGGCTCAAGAATTTGTTGAGCGCCATAAACATCTATTGTTGATTGCACGAAAGTCTAGAAGAGCGTTGCAAAATTTTATCGGAATAATTTTGTGGAAAAAAGTTTAACACGAAAAATTTTGGTTTTTGATGGTCTGATATGGCCTTATTTTTTATTTAGGACCTCAACTCGTGATAATAGAAGGATTCTATGAAGAAAATCAGCCTGTATTAACAGGTCTTATCCTGGATATTTTAATATGTCTTGACAAGCTTATTTCAATTTTATTAAGTTGCAGTTTTTTGAGGTACAGGTGGCAGATAAATGTGGGTCTTTGAGGAGTTAATTGCCGCTCTATATAAGACCACACTTGAGTCTCGCATTGGTTCAATCTTTTAAATGCGTTTGAAATGTGGCATCTAGCTTAAGGGTAAAATCATTAGTGCTCTCTCTTAATACTTTGTGGTCATTAATTTGATATTTGAACGTCTGTTATAAATTTATAGTTAATTGATAATAACACCATATTAGTCCATATAATGTACTAAATCTAAAACAAATTCGTCTAGTCATTCGAGACCAAAAACCAGCAATACCTTGCCATCTTCCTAGTAAGAAGCTTACTTTATACTTAATTACAAGACATAACGACGTGGATAATTGCACTGATATAATATTATTCAACATATCTTGAAAATATAAAGTGGCCACTCGAATGCTGACTACTCCCAGTATGGCGCCGATGACCGGCCACGATCTGTGTTCAAGTACCTGTCTGAAAAACAAATTATCAACTGGCACCTGATAGGCAGAGATTGGAACAAAAAATGAAGATTTCACTCTAAATTGAGTGACATTTTCAATCAGCTGGTTCATGCTTCAATAGGTAGTCAATACAATCACACTTTTTGGGTGAATATTCAATTGCTACAATCACATTTTTTTATAACATCGCCTTTAATTTAATTTCAATTCCAACTCCGTCTCAAAGAAGTCATCTGAGAAAATTAAAAGGTGAAAAGCTGTACAAAAAAGGTAACTGACTTCGATTTTTCAATTAGATCATCAAAATTTCCCCGCAGAGTTATTTCCAAATAATATTCGGAACCATTTTTTTGCTATTGTTTCTTCCGACAATTTTTAGTATATTAAAAGCTCATTAAATTTTGATCAAATCAGCAAGCTTCCTTAAAGTTAATATTGAAGTAATAAATGATGCTTTTATGGCTGAATTAATGAAATTCTATTTGCGATTATTTATGTTTGACAGTTCAAATGACACCTATGCGACATTTGGCAATTTAGACTAAAGATCTTAAGACTGATTTATGTGGTGACATAAATACATACAATTAATGCACATCTCTCAAGCTATTTCATTCATTTAGTAAACATAGGGAAACATTTACAGCAGGTTTGATAGGTAAGTTGTTTTTATGGCCTTTTCCTTTTTCACTTTTACTTACTATTTAAAATCCGTCTGTTTCCAAGTTAACTATTAAAACCTTGAGGGGTAAAACAACTTTTCAGCTAAAGTTTCAGCTTAATGCCTCCAATTTTTCAAATTTCCTATATGGTCAACTAAACTAATAAATTCATTGAAATCGCAAAAAGTTGCGGAAAATTTAAAATTTTAGTCCTTTTATCGTTCTAATTGTTTAATATTAAACGTAAGCACTCCCGCAATTTTCTTGCGCAATCATCTTTCGTTAGCTATGATGGTGGTAGTGTGTGTGTGTGTATGTGTGTGTGTGTGTGTGTGTGTGTGTGTGTGTGTGGGGGGGGGGGGGGGGGGGTTGTGATTTAGGACCGACCTATTTGGTACCAAATGGGTTAAATCGTTCTTTGGTCCACTCAACTATTTGAAAGTAAAAAGTCATTGATTTGTGAAAAATGGAATTTACACGCGGCATTTTTGTGAATTGCTCTTTGAAATTTGAGAACAAAAAAGAGCGAATGGAGCGACAGAAAGCGTGAAATTTTTAACAGAAGTCCTGAAAAGTTCAAAAGGTGGCGTGAAAGCATTAATGTGATCTGTTATGCTTTTAAATTGTGCACGTTGTTATGATCAGCTGAAACGATTGGCTAAAAACGAATATAAATTTCCATATTAGTATTTGAAAAATATTCTTTATTGATGTGGCAATTATAATATTTGATTTGCTTTCATATCTTTATTTCAATTCACTTCAGACAATCTTAACCTTCGTTTTTAACGGGCCAATTAAAAAATAAATCGTCTTCCTGTTGTTTTGTTTCGTTCATTTTGACACATTTGAAGATTCACAACAAGTTTTACATCTCATTGTTCCAAAAAGCATCATAATCTGTTCATGTTTCAGGTAATTTTTAAAATCTCATTTAACTCTGTTGAATTTGGTTTGCATTGAAGCAACAGAAAAAAAACTGCGAAATGACTTTATTGCTCATTTTAATAAAAATCAATTCCGAATATTGCAGTCTTTTTGATTTTGTAATTCACAATTTTTATCACCTCTTTCTAACTTAAACTCTGTGTTCTGAATTAAAAAATCAATTTTTAAGACTGCTCTCTTTTAAGATTGCCTGCAAAGGTTCTCAGCTCAATTAATATTTTCATCGAAACTGCCAAAAACGGTCAAATTCTATCTGTAAAAAAGAATAATCAGAAATAAAAAAAACCGATAAAAAACAACGGAGGCTTTGATAGTACTAGTAATTTCATTTTTAGGTTGAACACAGTTATTTCTTTTTTGAAAAAATTTGAGTCATGTTTCATATTGCCTCATTCGGAGAAACATCTTCAAAGTGAATTTCATCAAGCTGGTCACTTTTCCGAATGCTACAAATAACAAGAAAACGCACAAAACAATTTGCAGCGCGAAAGTCTGGACATAGGCACCTTTGAGCACAAAAAACCAAAATGCTGCCCAATTCACGAAGGTCTGAGAATAATCATTTTTAAACGCACGAAAATCTGACGGGATTTTTTCAACGCACAAAAACCTGGACATACTCACTTTTGAAACCAAGATTTTTGTACCAAAGTTTTGAACGCACGAAAGTATGGACATAAGGTTTCTTCTCTGGGACTGTCTGGACATAAGCATTCTCTACCGTGGACCATATGATCTTGTTTTCAGGCTGGGAGCTCAATTTGGGCAGACAGTTTAATTAACAGAAAATAGCGTATCAAGTGAAAATTGTTCACTTCAAATAAAAATTTCAAGTTATATGGCAATTTTGCAACTGAGAGACTGAGAAATATGAGTTTTAAAACTCGTTGCCGATTACGAATTTTGAAATTCAGTGGAGCTAGCTATCCAGTTGCCCAATTAATTTTTGCCAAAAATTCGCACTGCGCGTTTCCTTTAAACTCAAAAGAAACAACAAAAACATTGATTAACTTCGGTTCAATATTTTTTACTGAAAAATTGAATACAGTGAAGTTCGCTAGCTCAAACTTTAAAAACTCGAGAGAAATTTTACTCTCTCCAATGAACCTAATTAATGGAGTTAGTCAGTAGCTTGTGGTTTTCATCACTTTGACACTATTTGTTCCATAAAAACTTTCAGTGAACTTTTTAGTTACTCGTCTATTTGTTGAAATTTTTGTTGTTAAACCTATTAGTTCCATTAGGAACAACTCTCATAGGTTCCTAATAAAGGTTAAACCGATCAATTAATTTTTTTCAATTTAGGGCTTTCGATTTCGACAATAATTTTTTCCAAAAAGTTTTGTGAGTTTTTGCTATCTCTTAGTCTCAGATTGGTCTTATCGGTTGCTGAAGATGCCTAACACAATCGAGTTAATTGTCCCGGGTCAAAGATATAGCTTTCCATGATTTCTATGCGGCTCGTTTGGAAAAAAATATCTATTAATTTTTGAGTTTTTTGTTGTACTTTACTCTTATTCTCAATAATGACAGGTTATTAAGGCTTGTAATGAAGATATATTCTACTTAAAAATTCGTTTGGTTCATAGCTAATGCACTCGATGACTTTTATAAAGTTATTGTTCCAACAAAAAATAAGCGCGTCCTTTAAACGAAAATTGAATAATTTTTTGTTGTCTTTATTTGGTCTCTTTAGGACAGGTTTTATTGGTTGCTATTGAGAAAAAGCTAACTCCAATTTGTCGCTTGAATTTATAGCAGTCATTTTTTCAATGCTGACATGTTCTTTTCAAAACAAAAGTTGATTTTGTAGTCTTGTATTATGTTTGTATTCTTTAAGTCTTGTCCCTATTTCTAAAAAAACAGCTCTCATTGTCTTTGCAGAGCATTGCAGTCTCGGCCCATTTCGATTCAATTTTCAGCTATTTTTTTTACTGAGATACTGTTTGTTTTCAAATTTTTAAGCGAATTTGTGCATATTGCCGTCTTTTTAGTTGTATATTTAATATTGCAGTCATTAGAACTGCCAAAATATTATGCGGTTATTTTCTGGAAAACTGTCAGCCATGCTGTTGAAATTTTATTCAGTTTTGCATGCGCTGTGTAGAGTTATTGGGAGCAGAAAACTCAAATATTGTAAATTATAAAACTGGATAAAATTTACAAAAAACTAAAAATGTGAAGTTTGCCTGTATGATCTCATCAGCTCTATATTCAAAAATTATTTTACATTTTTTTTACATATATGGCTTTTAGATAATTTTCGCTTTTAGAAGAATTCAATCAATTAATATTTTCTGAACCAAGATAGACAATTTGCTGGTTGAATAGAGTGAAATAGAAATAATCTGAAGATCAAACTACAGAAAAATGCACCATATGAGATTTTTTTTTAACTGACTGAAATCGTGCAAAATTCTGAATAATAACAATTGCATAATTTTTCAGTTTTTGAAGTTTAATTCCGATACATTTTTGCAGTCGTCTTTTTGCGAAGGTGGAAATAAATTTACTTTGAATTTGCTTACCCCACAAAAAATTCCTGAAGATAAAAACTAGAGATGTTGTGTTAAAAAAATCAAATAACCATTATATATTTGATTTCTAGTTTTCTGATTTGCTCTCATATTGAATACTTTCTCATTTTTTCGATAAAATCTCATTTTGCAGTTGCCGAATTTCTATACTGTTTGCTGGCAAGGCCACAGTTTTATTACAACCAGTTTTGAGATTGCAAGTGGACATAGTTACCCAGACATCAATCATTGAATTGAATTTTAACAAAAACACATTTTAAGGAATGCTCTGAGAAAAGTCTTTAAAGACACTCATTTCATTGAATTTGAGGTGAAGTGTGTATAATAAACCTCTAAGACACAGATTGGAGCAATTTTTGACCTCTGCTTTTTGTCTTCCTTATTCTCTACCAATATTGTAATACCTCTGATTGTAAAGGTTTAAAAGTGCCGATAAATTTGTATTTATTTAATGTTAATTAGAAAATACATATAAGAGAAATTTTCAACTGCAAACGGTACAATTTAATTTACGTTGCATATAATCAGCTCAAAGAAAGAATTACAGTTGGTTCAAGTTTTCAAATTTTCAGTAATAGCAATCAGCAATGTTCCTTGAGCAATAGTGGTGAATAGTTTTAGAATTATCTTTTTTCATCTTTGACGGCAAAAATGTTTTCCAAATCACACTTGGAGACTCTTCAATGAGCTTTGGCACGAACTACATGTTACGCAGAATTATTTGAATAATGTACAGTTGTGCCTCGGTACTTTGCGGGATAAATTAATTATTCTTTTCAATGACAATAATGCGTACCAAAATATTTGACTTTTAAGTTCACTATCTTTAAGCTCAATTTTACAGTAAACATTTTAAGCGCAAAAATTAAAGTTGCCAGAGATATGCATCAATGTTCTCATGAGCTTAAAACTCATAAATTGTTTACCCTTTTTTCGTACTTAATTAGCTGTGGATAAATTTTCACAAGAAATTTTCCGTCAATTAAAATTTTCTGAATTCAAGAAACCAAGATAGACAAATTGCTGTTTGAAAAGAGTAAATTAAAAATCATCCGAAGATCAAACTACAGAAAACAGCACCAAATGAGATTTTTTAACTAAAATTGGTCATTTTTCTAAAAAATAACAATGGCATTCTTTCAGTTTTTGAAGATTAGGTCTGGTACATTTTGAAATCATTTCTTTTCGAAGGATGCTAAAATTAAAAAAAAAACTTACATGAGCAAATGAATTTTTACAAGAAATTTTTTTTTTCAATTAAAATGTTGCTTTTCAATGAACATTAATGGTTGCTATTTTTGGCAAACTGAAAACTTGAGGAAGCTGAACAGCACTTTTGAGTTAAGCTTATGCAACGCAAATTAAAATTAAGCACCCTGGAATTGCAAATTGCACCTAAGATTTTTAACTGCACTATTTGTAAACGAATCATAAAAAAGCGTTTTTAATTGCGTAACTCTATCTGCCTGAATCATCTGAAGACTCATTGAACATAACTCCAATATATTGATAATTTTGATCTCAGTTGTGTGTTTTTATTTCTTGCTGTTCTATGTAGGAATGCAAAAGTTTAATCTGCCCTGTTAAGGCCCAAATTATAAATAAGAATCTATCTCAAGGCCAAATCCTGCAGTAGTGTTTGGATAACTTGACAACTAGAATTTTATACTATATTCTATGGACCCCAAATTGATTTGTTCAATTTTGTCGGCATATATGTTTGGTAACTATTATTAGTACGTGATTATCATTCATGAGGTGGGATTGCATTTCAAACTTGACCTATTTTCACTATCGGTAGATCTTTATTACCTTGTATGAGCGATTTTAACGTTTGTTTTACGAAATTACATCAGATTCCTTAAGATTGTTTTGAGAACAATACAGAACATTTAAAAATATTCTACATGATCAACTAACTTCCTAAGACATCAAATCGATAGTGAAAAAATGACGTTGAGGAAAATTGTTCACATTCTGTCCACAACTTTATCTGCAATCAATCAAAGATGCATTTTTGACATGTTAAATCATGTAACTTTCAGTGAACTTTTAGTTTCTCGTCTACTTGTTGATTGTTTTGTTTTTTAACCAATTAGTTCCATTAGGAACAGATCTCATAGGTTCCAAATAGAGGTGAAACCGTTCAAATAAAAATTTTCAGGTTGATTGATAGCTAATTCCCTGGATGATTTTTATACTGCTTTTGTTTGAAAAAAAAGCGAGATCTGTAATTTTTTTGAAAATTGAGTTGTTTTTTATTGTCTTAATTTAGTCTCCTTTATGGCAGGGTTTTTGGTTGTGCTGATTAGAGAAAATTAACTCTAATTTGTCGCTTGAATCCTTAGCAGTCATTTTTACGATTTTGACATGTTCTTTTCAAAAATTAAAATCAATTTTTTTATCTCACATTTTTTTTGTATTCTTGTGGTCTTGTCACTAATTCTCAAAAAACAGCTCTCATTGTCTTTGCAGAACTTTGATTCATTGTTATTTTAGTCAATTTGTAGCTTAATTTTCATACAGAAAGAATGAACCTTCTATTTAATTCAATTTTTATCTTCATTGCGGCTTTAGGCGGCAAAGAATTGATTTTTAGACATTTGCTCGTTTTTCAGGTTCTTATTTTCTGTCTTTGTCGCGTTTTCAAATTAGAAATGATAGCTTAATTATTACTCTATTGGTGTTCAAAAATTAGGAAGAAATGAACATGTAGTTTTATAAGGTATAGATAATAGTTTTAGCAGCCTCGACGCCGTTTTCTAGAGAAATTTAAAGAAATTTTTTTAAATCTTTGTCTTTTACTTGTGGTCGTATGAGTATTTCTGAAAAGCAAAGGTCTCAATGGTTTCGTATGGAGGATAAAGTGAGCGTTTTTCCTGATTTTAGTTCTTAGCTAATTGTTTTTTATGAGTTTAAAGACAATTTTTTGAAGAAATGTAAAGGAAGAATAAAGTTTTCATCTTCTTTTTTATTTGTCTATTGTTTACCACCTAATCTCATTAACCACAGGTCAAATACCATATATATACATATACATTTGATTTTAAAATGATTATGATTTTAACAGCGTCGACAACTTTTTCGCAAAAAAAAAGTATTTTTGAATTTTTTCTGTATTTGTATTTCTTTCTTTAAACGTATGATTAACTCTGCTTAATGGAAAATATCCGTGGCTTCCTTGAGCAATAATCAAACATCTTAAAAAATTTTGATTTACAGCTGATAATTGCTCTTGACTCTGAAAACAATTGTTTTCCAAAAAAAATTTTTTGCTTTGCACATTTAAAAATTTTTCGCTTCGCACATTTTGTTTTGTCTTTGTCTTTTTGTTAACCAATCTTATTAATTGCCGTTAAGATATCACGCTGTTGGCATTGAAAGCCGGCACAGTCGAATAAATTAAATTTTATGATTTTAGTTGCTTCGACGTAGTTTTTTGACAAAAATTAAAGTACATTTTTTTTCGAAATTTGTCTGTGCTTGATCTTCTTTTTTAAACGTATGGCACATTTTCATGTTGATCAATGAAAGATCTCAATGGTTCCAACGGAGGACCGGCTGGATCCTATTTAATGATCTGAAATGATAGCTGATAGTTTTCATGACTTTTTAAAATATTGTTTTCAAAAACATGTATTTCTTGACTTTTGTCTTGACTTCTGTTCTTGACTTACGTTTTTTTGTCGGCTTTTGATAATTACCTATTCTATTTAATTACAAGTCACTTGTCACATTATTGGCGTCGAAAAAAGAAGTAGTTTTTGGTGGATTCATTATGCTTTTAACGGGTATGACACCGGTTTTTCGAAAATTTTTCATAATATTGGTGTATTCTATAAGAATAAGTGTTGTGTGTTCTCTACAGTTCTCAATTGGAAATACTACACATGGTTAAAAAAATAAGCTTTTAAAATTTAAGGTGAATGAATCCGTTCATTCAAACGATAACCTTCCAAATATTTTTTTAAAGCTATTTGTTCCAGTAAACAGAAAGTTCCAGTAAACAGTCACCAATTTTTTGGACATTTTTAAGAACTGCGTCGACCTGTTAGGTTTCAGATCTTTGCTTAAATGTCAGCTCCGTTTATTTCAAAACTCCATTTTTTTTTCTGCTATTTATAAAATTTTAGCATGCTCTATCTTCGTTAACTCTACTGGTTTCTTTTCAAAATTAAGTTGAAAATTGTTTTTTTTTGTAGATTTCTATGCGACATTGGCAAATTCAATTAATTTTTTTCTCCTTAAAAACTTTATAAAACTGTTGAGCTGCGATTTGTTGAAAACTATCATCATTTCGTTTCTAAATTCAATCTAAAGACTGTCATAAGACGAAGACAGTTGATTTCTTATGATGACGAGGCTAACAAAGATATAAACGGTTTTTAAAGCCCATCATTGCGGAAAAACCGATATTTCGATCCAGTGGATTATACCAAGAGGTCTTAACGTTTCCTTCAACCTGGCTGTATATATTCAGTGTGTCACTCTTCATGTTCATGCAAACATTTTAAATTTGGCTACTGTGGTTTATGTTTTCTTTTTTTCTCGAAAATCAAATTGCTTATCCTCTCATATTTGTGCAGTTCACTATTTTAATTAAGAAAGCATGTATAAATATGGTTTGTGAGTTTGGCTTACAAGCGAGTGCACATGCAATGCTCTCAAGGACTTTCTCAAAAACCGTTAAGTATACAATTAGATGAATTTCTCGGGTTGGTCTAACAGAGCGCATTTTGATAAACACGATACAAACACAGGGCACTGAGGTCTCCGCCTTCAAACTGGATTGCTTATACTATACTATAAAGTTCCACACTGTTGGTATCCAACTTAAACTATGTCTTTTTGCACAAAATTTTACGCAAAATATAAAAATGTATTTGTAAATAACGCGTTCAAATAGTTGCAATAGGTCAACGATGGCAATTGGATTGAAAGCAGTGTTTTCAGTTAGAGTTCTCTTCCTAAATATAACTATCTAAAATTATGTAACACTTAAACAAATGTAGCAGTAGTGGTCCGCGGCATTTTTGACATGTCCCCAAGGGTCTTTTTTGATCAAGGATTAAATCTTCAGTTTGAGCTTAAACATCATAAGCAAAATTATTCTCCAGGCGCAGGTATTTGTCTCAACGAACTTGCTCTCAAACTACAAAATTGAATTTTTTAACAAAAGTGGCGACAAATACAGCCGTGTTACTCAAATTGTTCATTTACACTGATTCCGGCTGAAACAGGGTTTAAGTTATATACATTTTTTATGACGTTGAGTTGTAACCAATGAGTTTATGTTATCAGCTCAGGAGTCTGATTACAGACATTCTTACCATAAGAAGGCAGGTGAGAACATTTTGAACACTTTCGTTTTTCTGATACAGTCACTTCAACTTTCAACAAATATTAACCTTTCTGTTTATGGTTGGCCATAATGGTATATCTTTATATATACATCTGCCACTGTGTATTTGCTGACGAGCATTCGAAATCTTGCTGATTTTAAAATTTATTTGCAATTTTGCTTTGCTAAATTGAATAGTTCAGCTATGGAAATATTAGTGTCTGGAGCAGTCATGAAGAAACCGTGTCAAAACACGGGCTGAACACCGATACCCCAAAAACTGTCGCCTGTGAAAACTTGTTTGGCAACTTGACTTAAATCTGACTTTAAAAAAGAACCCTGTAGCAATAGATGTGGAAATGTGTGTTCCACGCATTCCAGGCAAAAAAAGCATTAAGATTCTTTCGATTACTAAATAGATGAATCAACTTTGAATAGCTGAACAGAAAACATTGTCTGATTATTCTGATTGTTTGCTTTAAAATAGTAATGCTCCATTAATGTTGCTTGCAAATTACTCGTTATTAGCAGAGCTTGAATTAAAATAGTAAAATGAAATAGTTATGACTATTTGTGGTATATTAATAAACATCATAACTCTCATTCACTGTACCGATTCATTTAACTCCTGTCGTTCTGCAAATTTTCTCGACTGTAGCGATTGAAATAACTCCTTCAAAAAAAATTGTGTCTACCTCCCATACTGCATGTACTACAGCCATTCCAAACATTCCAAACAATTCCTAATTGCAAACATTTGCCGAGCATAATCAGAGTTTTCCTTGCAGGAATACTCTATAACTGCGCGGCTTATGACTCCAGTTTGTAAGCAATAAGGCTCATTTCTTAATGAGCCCCTTAATGAGTTCTTACTGCTATGACGCGCTAAAAATTAAGACATAAATATTATTAAGTCGTAAAAAAAGTGTAAGTTTTTTTAAATTCTATACAACCGTGACTTTTACGGTCTTTTTAGGTACAAATCACATTTAAATTCTCCGCAAACAGTCACAATTTATAGTTTTTCGTTGGTGGCGGTTTTTCAGTTATATCTAAGCGAACTCAAACTTTTGGCTTGAAACTGCCTAATACCTAGGTTAAAATTTATCGAAGTAAGTTCCTACTCAATTTGAGTTTTTTTC
>NW_027449553.1:0-23000 GCF_964194025.1 Convolutriloba macropyga | reverse complement strand
CATGAGCAATTCCTTGAAAACGACGTTTTTTGTTCATTGCGCTTCATTCGACTATAAAGGAGTTTTGTCATTAATAGAACGTCGATATAAAATGTGACTTGTCTCTAGGTGACTTAAAAAAGCAAAAAAGAGAAAAGTTTTATTAAAAAAAGGGCTCTCAATTAGAGTTCGATTTTTTTTTGATAGTGAACTTCCCTATGAGACCAGAACTAGTCTTTCTATCGCCTTGCATTCAACTTTTACGAACTCAAAATTTATTCTTTTTATAGAAATTTGAATTAATGTTTTCGTAAAAAAGATCTTAGTTTGAAGAAAATTGTACTAAAAGTGAACAATCATGCTAAAGATCCCATTGTTCACACAAAACTTCAATCCTCGATAACTCCTCGAAAAAAACGAAATTCAAAAAAATCTTTTTACTTTTGAATTCTACGCTGGACCAGCTTTTTAATGATACCGCTCACATTTCTCTACGACGAATATATCGATCGGCCAAAATTCACTGAACAAAAAAAAAACCCATTTGAGTATATAGTTCCTTCCCCCACAAGTGGGGTCGGAACAACTAGTTTCCTTGCTCCTACCGCCAGGCTAGCTGAATTCAAAAAAAGTGATTGGTTGTGATGTTGTCGGATCGCAGAAAACTCATTACTTTCTTCGTGTCAGTGTTACTTTCTTCGTATTGTTGTAAATCGTGGCAGTGTTAATATGAAAATACTGTATAGTTGTCTCCGAAAACAAGACTCTTAATAACATTCGAATGAGCCTAGCCAAAAGTCTTTTCGCTAACCCTGAGATCGAATGGCTGAATTCATGGTTTTCACAAACTGCAATTTTGCCTTTTGAATCCAAAACTGCTGCAAATTTGAGACTTAATCCGCCTGGCAATCTGAAAAAACTACGTTACTTTGTGGGATCAGTTCGTTCCTGATTTAAAGGTATTCCTAATCTGGTTTCATTTTGTCCCTTTTCCGTTCCTTATCGAAGAAAGGAGTAAAACTTATTTGGATAACTGAACATGGTATTCATTTTGAACATACTGTAAAGAAAAGAGCAATTGAGATTTTCAATTATAAGCCCAACGTAGAAATGTGCATCAATTAGAGCAAGATTTTGCACTGCATCAGAAAAATGAAAAGTAGAGGGAAAGCAAACTATAGCATTCGCGCCGCGCTTCCTCGATGTGAACAAAGATCGCTACACAATTAATGAGCTGGATTTGCTGGAGTCGTTTGGTCTGTTGAATACTTCAAAAAAAAATATACTGATAAATTATATGCTGTCATCATTGGACACTTTTATCTATGATCCTGAAGTCCTGAAGCATTATTTATACAGAAAGATAGTAACAGTGACAAAACATTTGGATAAAATGGGTGCGTTGCTCTCGCTTGAAGTGGTGAAAGCATGGAACAGGCAAGGTCTGACGCTCAAATGGATGCGGGCCGACGTCATCGGGATTCTGTTGATGACGCCTCACGATTCATTGCACACCTCAATCTGAATAATCCGAACCCGCGGAGCAAACGTTTACTAAATTTAAAACTGGCCCGAAAGATACCCGCAAGCAAACGATCCAAAAAGAAGCTCAATAGCTTACACGAAACCTTAGCCTGGCCAAAAGTAATCAGGATCCCGCCTAATATGCCAGTTACAAAAGAGCCGGAAAAACCGACCCCTTTGAGGTTCTGCGCTCAGAGACGATTACTTCCTTACAATACGAACACGGTACAGAAAATTGTAAATATGTGGAAGACATCAAGAATAAGGGAGACAAAAAAGATCAGACGAAGATTTGGGAATAATATATCCGTGGTCTCATCGCTCAAATTGAATACATAACGTGAATTGCATCAGAAGAAACGCAAAAACCATTGTTCTCTACAGCTTAACCTCAGAAGTTGGTTGAAATTGAAGAACCATCCAGATCATTTGCATCTCAACCAACGAATGACAGTAACCAGCCAGAAATTTTTATCAAAACAACCCTGTAGAGCAACAAGGTCTTAGGTTTGTGGAGAAATGGCCAAACGACTCTCAAAGCCAACTAAGAAAGTTCACAATGTTGATGCGCAGAGCACCTTAAATGTCCCCGCGGAATCTCACACAAGTGTTTAAATTGTCAAATGTATTCAAACTCAACAACTCAACGCTCCGCCATTACCAGCATCTGATATTACTGTTGAACCAGTTTCGCCCGCTGGATATAATTCAGATTGATACATCCAAAATACACTGTTTAATCAATAATAGAAGTTAATTAAAATTTTTGAAGGGGAAGTGTGGCACGGTGCTACATTGTATTTAATTAACTTTTTTGGGTTCATTTTTGATCACTTTTACTGTAACTTTTGTTCGAATTAACATTTTTTCTCTGAAAATTTTAATTCAAAATTACATTCAGCGCAACAAAATAAATAATTTTTGCGTTCCTAATAGACGAAAGGCGATAAAAAGACCAGTTCTGGTCTCATAGGGAAGTTTACTATCAAAAAATATCCAATTCTATTTGAGAGCTTTTTTTCAAGTCACATAGAGACCAATCACTTTTCATATCGAGGTTCCGTTAAGGACAAACCTCATTTACAATCAAATGAAGCCCAATGAACAAAAAAAATCGTTTTCATGAAATCGCTCATGTTTTTTGGATTCGACTCTCAGTTTTCATAAATTTAAATAAAAATTTGATTTTCTTTTTGAGGTTTAACTAAATTTTTGGAATCCCATAGCATGAAGTCGCTGAATAAGATTGCAATGGGTTTCATAAGGAGGGAACCTATCTAGTGCTTTGATTGGACAGCTAATGGCTGTTAGGACTTTGAAAATAAATTTTTGAAATTTTTTAATAATAACCAATCATAATTTTATTTTCGTGAACTGGAAGTAAGTCTCAGTAATGACAGGACCCCCTTCCTTCCTACTGCAATAAAAAAATCTCGTTGGCGGTTTTATTTTCTAACTATTACTTATATGACTTCAATGCCACAAAATTTCAATTTTCTTCTTTTGGACAGTTGGTATTATTGGTTCCTTTTGAAATCTCATTACGTTATCCTGCTATTGAAGGCTCTCATTTAATTAGAGAAGACATTCAATGTATCATAGATAAATTTTTCAGAGAAAAAACTAATGGTTTAAATGGCTACAAAATTTTCTTCTAGCGTTTTTCTACAGAATTTTTGTTTTTGCCCGTATTTGTTGTTGTTTTCATAGTCAGGAGACTTAATGTGATTACCTTCTTATTGATTACCTATGAATAACAAACATCTTTGAACTCGCATCGAGGCATAACTGAGCGTATTTATTGACTTCCGTTGAAAGCTTTTGAATTCAATGGCTTTTAAGAATAAAAAAAAATTAAATTTTTTTCGGACATAAATCAATTCTAAGCTTACTTTCGTGAACTGTTAGTCAGTCTCAGTAATGACAAAAAAATTCTAATTCAACAAAATTTTAATAAGTTAGCGGTTTTATCTTCTAAAAATGAACTCTTTACTTCGATGCACGAGTTTTCGAATTTTTTTTAAAAAAAATTTGGAATAATTTTTTTGTAATTTTGGTTCCTTTGAAATCCTATCACCCTATCCTAACATTCATAGTTCCCATTGGCTTAAAAAGACGTTGAATGGATCTCAGAAAAATGTTGCAGAGAAAAAGTTATTGCTTAAAAGGCTTCGACACTTTCTTCTCGCACTTTTTCTACTGAATTTTTGGATTTTGCCTGTTATTTTGTTGTTCTCATAGACAATGACATGTTGTAATGTCTTATTGATAACGTATGAATACAACACATTAGTGTTGTCACGTCGAGGCATAATTTAGTGTTTTTATTGGCTTCCGTTGAAAGCTATTGAATTTTTTGGCGTTGAAACTACGGGTTTTCTCAAAAATTTCGTGGTTTTTAATATATTTGCATTGTCATACGATTTATTGTGTTGAGATATTGATAGCCTATGAACAAAACATATTATTTTTTTCCTATCGAGGCAGAACTTAGCGTGTTTATTTAATTCCGTTGAAAGCTATTGAATTTATTGGCTTTGATATTAGGGGTTTTCTCAAAAACTTCGTTGTTTTTCTAATAAATTTGTTCATATTTCTTTTCTTTAAGTCGTTTTGTAGCAATAAAAACAACCCCATTGCCGTTATAAAATTAATTGAAAACAGAAAAGATTTTACTGAAATGTTTTTTCTCTAATGGCTTTGACACTTTTCTCGCTATATGTTTTTTTTTGAATTTGCTCTTTTTGCCTTTATTCTTTAGGTAGCCATAAAATGCTGACCGGTCTCATAAGCTTGTAATTGAAAATTAAATTAACTATGTTACAAAAAGCAGTAAGTTAATAGCGAATAGTCTTAAACTTATGATATTATACATTTTCAATGATTTTTCAAACTTTTCTTTCTTTTTCTTTTCGTCAAATTGTAACTAATTCTCATCATTGAGAGATTCCATCCAACTCCCTGAAGTTTTAAACTAACATGTCTACTATTATTATGTCGCAACTAATGTTTTCTTTGTTGTGTAATATGCGTTTTCATAAAAGTTCTCTAAGTGTTGTTTTTGTGTTTCTTTTTCTCTTCTTTTAGCACATTTGGGTAATAACAGATTCCAATGATTTTCAAATGTGGCTCAAATGAACTTTTTTAATCATTCAGTATAATTTTAGCTGAATTATTATTTATTAAAACTTAAATAAAATACATAATTTTTAGATACAAGCTAATGATTTTAATGGCTTCAATAATTTGTGTTTTCGCAAATTGTTTGTATTTTTGTAGGATTTTCTGCATCTGTAGTCCTTGCTCCTATGGCTTAATCTAACGAGAGACAGGTCCCATTGTTTTCATAAATACTTTTTAGGAAACTTATCAAGACTTACATAGTCATAAGCTAAAGAATTTTAAGACTTTTGAAATTACTTGGTTTAAAAATGTTGAATGATTTTTGAATTTAATCTCATTTTTTCTTCTCTTTGTCAACTTGTAACTAGTCTCATCGAGGAAAAAAATCATCTTCTGTATAGTTAGGAAAAAGGAAATTTGTGTAGTTAAGGTTTTATCTGATTGCATTTTGACGTTGTTACTAGATGCGTATAATTCTAGATATTGGGTTTTCGCCGTGTAATTTTTGTTTTTGCTTATTTTTTTCGTTCTTCCTTCTCGTAGTCTTCTTTAATGGCAGATCTCGTGAACGCTGTAATGAGGCATGGCATTATGTAGTTCATTTAGTAGTTAGGTTTTGTAACTATTTTTTGAAGCCTTTATCTCTTTTTGTTATCTCTTCATTTGGTTGACAAATAAGTCGAAAATGTAGATGGGCTTGAGTCGGAAGATCATGTGCAAACGCACGTTAACGAGCCTCCTTGTCTAATTCAAAAATTTCATCCGCTCCATGAATGCAATAATTTGGTTCAAAACCTGTCTGATGTTTAATTGTTTATCTGTACTTTTTGTTACCGCCATTTTATATATCACTTGTTCAGATAATCACAACTGACCCTTGTCTGGCGATCACTCTTTTGATTTTGCCTATTCGTGATAAGACGCGCAATTAACTCTAAGAAGCTGCTCTCTTTGCAATACACCAGTATCTGAGTCTTTTTTGATAGAGTGATCTAATAATTTAGATCGAGTTTAGATTCGCACTGCAAATCCTGACCAGTAAATTATTTTCGGTATTCGCCAGGTAAAGACAGCTTCAAAATTTCCCCTCAAATCACTATTTCTTGAGAATGTTTTTTAATATCTGCATGATTTTAATTATTAAGCAGTTTTGTTAATCTCTGACCCAGGTAGAAACAAGTATCTCTCAAACTGTCATATTTATGGTGATAATAAAACTTTTTAAGTAAACTTTTTAGTTAAAAAAATGGGAAGATTCATAACGCTATTAAAATTCAATTGTTAGAAATAATTCAGATATTTGTTTTTGTTGTTAACTTTTGGATACAACCATAATATTTAAACTTTTCCGCATATAGTCGCATGTCCTGTGTAGTTTTTCCCAGACTGTTTTTCAGAAACAGTTTGCTGCGTTGTCAATTTAGAACTTGATTGATGAACTTTCAGAATTATTTTATGCTATTTGGTGACAGCTCTAACTTATCTTTGAAGAAATTCCTCGATTATTTTATTGGATACATATCGTCGCCGCGATCTGCGCTCTACCTTCGAGAGAACACTTTTATCGTTCAGATCTGTTTCACAAACCTGAAACCTTTGAAAGAGATCGGAAGTACAACTTCAAAAGAAGCTAACCTGAGTACAGTAGCATAATTTATGCGAATTTTAATGGGCTTTTGGAGAGATAGGTAAATAGTTCGATAGCCTGCCTTAGTATAACCATAATATATATACATTCAAATAGGGCTATAATGTCTAGACAATTGCAGTGCCTTTTTTGAACTGAAATAGAAGCGCCTTCATGTTTCTATTCAAAGGAGGTTCGGAATTTACACAACAATTTGTCCACAATTGTCCAAATACAATTTCCAATGATCTCACGTCTGAAAATTAAGGCAAGGAAAACTTAATAATTGCTGAATGCTTTCCATTTTATAAAGATTTAGTTTTACCTTAACCTAATCATAAATTTATGGTCTTGTGCACCTTAAAATTTTGCGGCCCCCGGTTGCCATTATAAATTATAAATTATAAATAGAAACAAATATGGTTATAGTTTTTGTGTCCTTCAAACTGTTTTCAAGAGGCCGGCTGTTCAATGTATATAAGTGTGGAACATTAACAGGGAGTAAACGATTGCATTGTTAGAATGTAGTTCATAGCAGGGTTATAGAATCAGCAGTACAGCCCAGCTGTTTTGAATTTATTACCCCCACAATTGTCACAACAAAAAAGCATTTTGCTCCTAATAAAAAGACAAATTCATTCGCCATTTTGATCCTAATAAAAAGACAAATTCATTCGCCCTTCGATTAACATTTTCTAAAGACTTACTACGAATTCGCATATATCTGAAAATTTGTCTTTAATTCGACAGAGGTAGATACTCTGCGACACCGACTACTTGTGGTCAAGTGAGGTATGTATCTTTTTCGGCCATTTGGCCTAGGAGCATTATTGAAACTGGCAAGAGTGAAATAAAAGTGACAGAAACTGTTTATTTACATTAAAAATTTGTTTTTCATCTGTTTGCCTTTTTATTTTCAATCTCCAAACTCCAGACGAAATGTACTTAGCACGCTGGTTACATTAGCCGAACAGTTTCTTAATTATTGTGAGCACTATTATGGAGACTATTCGCGCATAACTTTAATAGACAGTTCTAGTGCTGGTAGAAATGTATGTTAGTTCTTAAAGTTATTTTGCACTTTAGTCATCTTAAACCAGTTAAAAATGAGGGGGGAAATCGATTGCCTAAAAATTTTGTATGCTATCCCAAAAATAATAGAAAGAAACGGAAAATCTCAGTTGAATAACTTTTCATGAAAAGCACATTAAAGTGAAGGAAAAGATGGTTTAGACGTGATATACTTTGATCTAACGATGAGTGGCAATAACCTAAATTTGATAAATGAGTTAAATAGATTACAATTTTTTATCACAAAAGATTACCTTGTGTGCTTTCTTAAACTTTCTGTACTGAGTTGTTTCTAGAGTACTTCATTGAAAATGTTTTTCATTAACTTTTCTCACTTGTTTTTTCACGCTTGATACAGCTTATTGTTCCGACCCACTTTAGTGAAGGAAAGAAATATATACGCAAATGGTTTTTTTGTTCAGTCAATTTTGGCCGATCGATATAATCATCGTACTGAGTTGTGAGTGGTATCTTTAGAAAGCCCATTCAGCGTAGAATATGGAATTACAAAGATTGTTTTTGATATTGGCTTCTTACAAGGAGTTATCGAGGTTTTAACTTTTGAGAATAGGAGACGATATTCCGTTGTTTTTGTTCACAATTTCCGTATTTTTTTACCAAATTTTTGTGACTTTTGCAAAAATATGTTAAACTTGATAACGGTAGGGTGATTAATTTTATCTTTAAAGATAGAAGAAGGATGCTGAATTATTCAATCAGAGTTTTTTGGCTAGCATTTACGCTGAAATACTCAAAATTCAGACTTTTTTTGTCAGAAATGGTACTAAATATTATTTTAGCACGCTTTCTCTAAATTTTTCGGAAGTAGATACTTTAAAACTGCGGTCATATTCTTCGTTAGTTCAACAGGAGTCCTAACTGTACTCCCAGATGCTATATGAGTTTTCTGTAATTACAACTTTGCCCGTTTTATGCAAATTTTTTCACGATAATTATATAAAATGCATTATTTAATTTTGATAATCTGAAAAGTTTTGTTTAAAAATTGATCTACTCCCCAATCATTTGAACAGTTGAGTGTCTTCTTAGCCCACAGCTATATTAGGGATGATATTGATCTCAACATGGATTCTTACTTAAAAAAATACAGATTTTTTTGGGCCGCGGCCTTTTTTTTCAAAATATTTCCGCATTTATAGATTTTACGTAGGTTACTGATATTAATTTCAAATCAGGTCCCAATTATTACAGATTTAATTTCGAAAAATGATACCCACCAACCATATAATATGGTTTAAGAGTTATGCTCACGGTTTTTATGGCTCTGACCAATTGTTTTTGTGAAATGTTATGGATTCTTATGTTTTGCTTTCATTTGTAATATTTTTTGCAGTCTAATGACTTAGTCTCCTCGATCAAAGAACTAATTGGCTTTTTAAGAGATATAAAAGAACATAGACAATTCTTTTTGTTGTCATCTATGGTTTCATATGACTTTGAATATATTTGTTTAAGAAAATGTCGGTTTCTTTAGTTTGCCACTAATTTATCTTATAGCGTAGTTTTCAAATTTTTTTCTCTGAGCATAATTTCACATTTTATAGCTTCATTGTGTTGCCCTGTCAACTTACTTTCGTTTTATTTTGTAAAAAAAACCTTCAACGGTCTCTTTTTTGCCTTCTTTTTTGTCACCATGTAACTCACTAGTAAGAAAACTCAAATTTTTTTTTTGATTCAGACAACAAAAGTATGTTATTTAGTTTCTTCCCTGTTAGTTACAAGTTTTGACTGATGACTTCGACCATTTATTTTCAGTATATTTTAATTCATCTCTTTTTGTTGAAGTTTTTTTGTCTAATATGATATTTGAAAACGCTTATTTTCGAAAACATATCTGGAATTTTAAGCTTCGCAATTTTTTTCAGTCGTTTTGCAGCTTAGTCTCTGCAAAGACAGGTCACAAATCCTTTCTTTTCCAGTGCGAATTAATTTAATCCTTAAACCGGTGTTAATTTCATTCATTTGTTTTTCGGCTTTGTTACTACTGTTACTACAAGATTTCAAAAAAGGTTTGAGATTTTTATGTAATTGTACATAAAGGATTTTTGTTGCCTTTTTAAATTAAAACATTAATGGTATGTCAAGTCCTGTTGGCTTTGAAATATTGCACAATTGAACTTTTTTGATGCTCTTAGTGACAAGTTTATAATTTCAATGGGTTCACTACATTTCTGCGCAAAGTTGAATTGATTTTTTTTTAATTTTGCCGGTATTTGTTTTTATTTTTGTAATCGGATGACATACATTGGATAATTACAGATCTCAAAGGCTTCCTATGGAGATATAAAGGAATACTTCAGTGATATCAGTTAATATGTTAAGATAATCATTGCTTTGATATTAATTGTTTTCAAAAAATGGAACCGTATTTTTAAACTTCGCACATTTTTGGTCTTTTTGTCAGTCTGTTACCCAGTCGCTTGAGGACAGGTCCCATATACTTTCTGATGAAGTATAGGTTATTTTGTTCTGTTTAAGCTTTATCTGATTCGATTGTCATTTTTTTATGATTTTTTAAATACAGACATCGAGTTTAGTCGTAATTAATGTTTCTTATTTGATTTTTATTATTGTCTTTTCTAGTAGTCTCATTAACAACAAAATTTATCGGTGTCACTACAAAGTGGCATTGTTTTTTTCTTTTAGTGGTTTAGTGAACGATATGTATGCTTTTGAAAGTTTTCTATCTCTTCATCATTTGGTTGCCAATTAATTCAAGAAAGTGGATGAGCGGAATTGGAACCTCGCCTTGTTCCATCACCGAGCCTCCTTGTTTATAGTATGAATCCGAATTGTTGTTGGCTTTTCGATCAGTGTCCTAGAATTGATACAAAATTTAACTTTTAGGTGACTAAGAATTAGTTTGAAAATACTAATTCCAATTCACCTCATTAACTAACACCTCATTCTAACTCACTAATTCTAACTTACCATAAAATAGTCACATTCTTCTGAACAACCAAAATTCTTTCTATCTTTTTCTATTCCTTTATATCCTACTTTCTATCCTTTTTTCATTGAACAATACATTCATCAACAGACGATTTAAACAGATATCTTTGCATATAACCTATGAAAAATACTGCATATGAATAGATTGCGTTTAAGTCGTAAAGCGTGATTTAATATGTTAAAACAAAAAAAAAACTAAAACATAAAGGGATGATTCTGAAATCGGTTCAAAGCAAAAAGGGTCTCAAGTAATTAGGATAATGCACTTCAGAAAAAGCTGTATTTCGTTACAGTCAGTAACATCTTAACAAAAAGGGCGAAGATCAGACAAATCAAGAACGAACAAAACATTACAAACCCGTATTGCAAAGTTACTAACTTGAACATTTAGTGATACAAGGGTGCTAGTCAATGTGCGTTCGCACATGATGTTCCGACCCGAGCTCATCTACATTTTTGACTTAATTTTCAACCAAATGAAGAGATAATCTAAAATAGATGTGTGAGTTTTAAAAAATCCTAACACAACCAAACTACTAATTGAATTACATAATGCCATGCCTTATGAGAAAAAACAGACAACTAAATGAGCAAAAACAAAATATTCACGGCAAAAACTCAATATCTAATTTTAAAAGCAGCTAGTGACAACGTCGAAATGCACTTGGAAAAAACATGAACTGCACAAATTTACTTTTTCATAACTACACAGAAGATCGGAATTCTCATTAATGATACTTGGTAACAAGTGGACAAAAAGAAGAAATAATGAGGCAAAATTCAGAAATCAATCAATATTTTATAAACTATAAAATTTCAATAGTCTTAAAAATCATTAGCTTTTAGGGAAATATTTTTGATAAATTTACAAAAAAACTTTACGAAAACAGTAGAGAATTTTTACTAGAAATACTATTTGAAATCAGTGAACATTCATGGATACTAGCAATAGCTTAACATAGCTGCAAAAAATAGCCGCAAAAAACTCTAAAACTTGTTTTAAACGGTAAATTGACTGAAAGTGACTCAAAATTCCATATTGAGTCTGATAGTTGCTAGAGTTATCAAAATTTCTCCTTTTGCAATTTTTTGTCCACCCTCGCTTTGCTTGCTCTGTCTTGGAGTTATGCTTGGTCAAAAGGCACTGTCTTCGTGTCTATTCGTTTAACTTTTGTTACGGCAGATCAAACAAAACAATAAAAAACGTTCGAGTCCTAAAAGGGACATCAGCGCCTAAACGCTATCTATTTGAGTAGCTAATGGTGGCTGTTGAAAACGGTTATTGGGTAGATTTGAAGCATATCATTAGCCGCAATCCCCCTTGCTTGTTTAACAATTTGTAGTTATCACATCAAATCAATTACATTTCAATCTCATTACATGTTAAATGTTTGTATAGTTTGGATCATATGTCGTGATTATTTTATGCTGCTAGTACATAGCAAATAAAACATTTGAAACAAACTATGAGCAACAAAAAATACAATGAGAAGGTGCACCATGGTAACAAAAAAAACATCAAAAAATGAACAACAAAAACAAAACAAACAACAAAAGAAAAATGTGAAAAGTGAAAATTATGAAAAGTGAAAATGTAGATATTTTGACCAAAACTCTTGACATGAAAAATAACTTATGACTCATAACATAAATATCAACCAGCCTCATTTGTTTTTTTCCCTTTTTTCATTCGAACTTCAAGTTCTTGTGCGGACAGAGAGAAAATTATAATGGGTTAGAGAATTTGTTGAACCCGATTTCGGTTATCTGCAGGGTTATTGTGTGTTTGCTAATCTTCAGGTGTGTGGGTTTAGCTGCATGAAGGCATTAAAGCCTAGATTGGGTTGCGGAGACTTAATTCATTCCGTCTATAATACTTCTCTCTATCTCTATGCCGTTGCTTTACTTACAGCCTCCCCCTCCCTCTGGTTTTGTTGCTACCTTTCTCTCCTCTCCTAAATTGGCCTTTTGTTAGGGGTACAGTGCTCTTTTCCACTCTAAACAAACAATCAACAATTATTCATTCCCCCAGCGCTCGCTCGACTAGAAAGCTCGTTTTGTTGTTCTTTTTTTCACTTGAGTTCTCCTAAATCTCTTTCATTCTTTTGCAAACTGCCAACTGGCCCTATTTACTATCTCTTTTTATTTCGTTATCACCTGAACGGTTTAACACAATAACTGACTAAATACCTACATAGACACATGGTAATAAAAACTACTGCACAACTTAAAACTAGCCGAACTTGTTCATAGCCGTTATTTCCTTTTTCTTTGGGCTCAATTGGGCCTGAACAACTAATAATCAGTTCATATACACGGATTTTCACCTTAGTTTAGACCATAACAAGATCACGCTTACCATAACATGTTTGTGTGTCTGTGCAGGGGTCCTCGCTTAATTCAGTTTTATTCAGTTTTGCCATTTAGTGGCGCTTAGGTGTTAGGTTTTGCCTAAATTGTTACAATGTAGTTCCAATATAAACTGTCTCGGACCAACTAGCTTCTTTCCAAGGTAAGTTAGCGTGCATGTATTTGCTTTGAAGGATAAAAGCATATAATGTCGATTGCTTCTTAGGAGATCCGTGCATTGCTTCTTGATGTTTTGTTCTATGCAAGCGGGGAAAAAGATCGAAAAAAGCAACTATGTCAATTATGATTAAATTTAAAAGAAATTGAACAAGATATCTTATTTCGTTTATCAGCGTTCGCCCTACTATAACAATGGATAATAGTCCAACTTGAAGTTCTTCCCGGAAAATTTTCCATGGTTTTTCCGAAATCTTTTCATGTAGAACTATCCAGAGTTTTTTTCGAATTTTTATTTTTATTAAAAATTGGTGTAAAATCATTCGGGCTTTAAATAATTCTCCTTATAACACTGTGTTCTCTTATACTGCTGTTGAGTTTGCATCTTTTCTGATACCATGCATTTCTTTTTTGCATCTTGCAGGTCAAGGCCATTAACGTCCGAAAGCAGGCTCACCTTCCGTCAAAACTAAATGATTATATATTAATTACTATACGAGCATCTCTAATCCAAGACGGACTCACGTCTTTCTGATTTCAGAAAAGAATAATTCCATAATTCTCCATATAACCCTGAGATTTGTTCAGCATGTACTAAAATTTATTAATTCTCGTTTAGAAAAGATTTTTGACAGTAACTCAAATAAGCTTCAATGCAAAACCATACTTTTTGCAGAAAGCGTGCTTTGTCATAGAAAACGGTCATCAAAAACTTTAATTATTTAGATGCATCTATCTGAAAAATTAAAACTAGAAATCTTTTGTCAACTGTATTCCATATTTTTTTGATAAGTGAAAAGTCGTAAATGACAAATTTTTGGCCCAGCCTTTTCCTTTCGCCCAATGAGCAGTACCTTACTTTTTTTGCATTAGAAGTTCAATTCGCCGTTTTGAACAAAAATTCGATACTTGGAGGTTTTTCCTCTCCAGATTGAGTTTAATTAAATGACCATTTTGGCGGACAACAGATCCCCATCACCCATGATTCACTTAACTGAATAATAACATTCAGCATTTTGTTTAAATTGTACTTTTAAGAGCTCACATTATATTTTAAAAAATTATTATTTTCAGCAAATAATCGTTGAGCTCAACAACTTAGAACAGCGATAACAGTTTCCGCACATATGATCTTTTGATGTTCCATGAGCACAAAGGGCCAATTTGTTTTATTTGAAAATGTAGCAGATGTGTTACCAGCTAGTTTAGTGAACATAATTTTAGTTCTGAACTTATTTAAAGCCGCAAATTTTAGCAAATATTTGGCAATTTTTCTATTTTTTTTTATTTCGGATAAATTTTGAATTCTACCTCTCTTTGTGTCTTAGTTTTAAAGGAACTGACTCTCTCAAACTAACTCTCTTTCTCTACATCTCCCTTCTACACTTGCAAACCACAGAGATTACACACACGCTTTCACATATATACACTCGTACAAACGCAGGCAAGCACACACAAAAAAACACACAACCACAAAACCATAAACAAAAACTCGAAACACCATTTTTTCTTTTCCTCTTTTTGCTACTGATCTTCACCCATGGATCGAATCGTTGCCTTGTGCCTTGCTTGTTTTATTTGGAAAACTAGGCGTGGAATTGTTTATGCAATTTTATCGGTAATTATAAAATTGACACTAATTCTTGAAATTAGCTTTATTGTATTTTTTTCCAAATTTCTCGTCTTCTTTAATGTTTCGTAAGCATAATACGCCAGTTTTTTTCAAAGTCTTGTACACGTGTTACAAAATAATTTAAATAAAGACACATTGTTGGTTTCGAACATGTCGAAACTTAAACATGTTTAGAACATGATTAAGAATTTTTTTTATTTTTTCAAAGATTTTTGACAGTTTTTGCACTATGCTTCTGGTTGTGTCTTATTTGTGATGCACCGTTAAAGGTTGTCCTTCAACGCGCTTAATTAAAGTATTGAAAATAATTATATGTCACAAATCATATAAATTATAATTTGTTTCTCTTTGAGGACCTTCACAATCACAAAACTAGTTGTTTTTTCAGTTTCCAGAACTTTCCAATTTCTGGAGAACATGAGATCGAACATCGATTTCAAAAAGCCAGAAGTGAAAAACAAAGTTCTTCCAATTATCAAAAATACGAATATATTTATTAAGTGTTTCAAACTGACGATCAATAGGCTCTCTAACTCTGAAAATGTTTTTGTTTTGTATTATGTTAGAGGAGGTTAATTTGAACGATCAGCTCCGACAGCATAAAAGATACAAATAAAAACAATAAGGAAAGATTTCTGTCTTTACTTTTTAATAATGAGTTTGATCCGTTTTATGTTTCTTCCAAGAAACCGATTCGATTTTTTACTTCTCCGGAATTTTGAAAATAGTGAATGAGAAAGATTACCTTTTGAAAATAGTGAATGAGAAGAAATCAAATCGATTTTTTACTTCTCTGCAATTTTTTAAAATAGTGAATGAGAAAGGATAATTTTTCTAGAATTTAGAAAAAGTTACTTGTTCTGCATTTGGCTTAACAATTTCAAGGTTGGTTTTAGCTTTTTTGAGAGCTCTCAATTTACTGAAGTTTTCTCTTCTTGAAAAAATCTGTTTGATACAGAAAAACATGGGTTCTTACAAAAAATTTTAACCAGCAGAAAACGGAGAATTGGAAAAACTTGTGAACAAAATTAAAAAAAAACAAAATAATTGATTTTTTCAAAATTTTTGGTAGAATAGTTGAAATCAATAATTTTTAGTCTTGAAACAGTTAAGAATTACTCGTGACAATATACCCTCATTTTTATCTAACTAATTTTGGTACAAATTTCTCAGTCAGGTAAATTGTCTCAAAAGGTCTGATTTTTTCACAACCATGCTTTAAGAGTACCTTGTAGACATGCGTAGACATCAGTAAAATTAGGCAATACCAGTTCATTTCAGCTTGAAAACCGGAAAAATTCGCCAAGCCGATACCTGTTTCTGTGCAAGTCTGGACGATTATACAGCTGTTAGTCTCGTTAACACTTAATGTTGCTCCCATCATTTTTGTGGTCCTCGGTTACAGTATCAACATTAGATAAAACTGCCTCTATTAGACTAAACTGGAAGGAAACCTAGTTGGCGATTATTTGCAGAATAATCGCACATTAGTCATGAGTCAGTTGCAATCATAATTGAATTTTCAGAAAGCAATTTCTATTTTACAACTCCCATATCACAGTTCACAAAAGCAATTGATTATTTGAATTGTTTTTCAAGTTTTAATGGCTGATCTTCTATCAATTACAAGGAAATCTTTATAATCCCATTCGATCGAACGGTTTCAAATCTGTCCCGATATTACGTTATGCAGATAACCTACGTGAGTTGTGTTGTCCACTATACTGTAGACTAATGCTACATTACTTCCTGTTCGATTAGTCAAAGAACTAATCTTGAATCAACTAAGCTTTGCTGAATAAAAAATTTGTTCCGCTAGATTTGAGGAAAAGTTTCAATTGTTTTGCTCATGTTCGTTTATAGCTCATACAACATTTGAAATCTGCTAACCCCCGCATCAAGTTCAACCACTATAGTTTGGCTAATGCAGTGAAAAGCTTCGGGTCTGTATCTTTAAAAACGTAAAACATTTGTCCTCCCAGAACTTCCCTAACTGATATTCTCAAACTCAATGTTAAAAATACTGATATAAAATTAGTCTCAACATTGTTATAACTAGAAAGAGAAACGTCCCTTGCGCTTCGTACAAAAGTTCCCTTATTTACGAAAAATGGGAATAACAATTAATACTTTTTTAAAGAAATGAGAATTCAATGTTCTTTACACTAAATCGGTTGACTCACAGAAGCCAGATACAGCAGCGAGTAATCAAATGAGTAATAAACTGGTTTACAGTTTGTATCAAGGCGCAACTCAATTTTTAGCTATAAGGATGATTTGCGCTTTAACATGCACTGTATATCTGCTGATTCTAGTTTAGCTGATTCTGGTATTTTATCAAGATCTCTTCATCTTTGTTTGGTTGTAGATCAAGTTGTTCATAGAATGGAAACTTTTTCCAAAAACGTCATTTTTATTGTTCAAGTTTGTTGTCATTGAAACGTTGCTAACTGTAACTGTTTAGAAAATTTTATCAAATATTCTACCAACGACAGAACTAATCTCTGAACAATCGTAAAGAATCATATTTTTTCCGGCCCCTCTTGAGGGGGGAGGAACTATATACTCAAATGGGTTTTTTTGTTCAGTCAATTTTGGCCGATCGATATATTCATCGTAGAGAGTTGAGACTGGCATCATTAGAAAGCTTGTCCAGCGTAGAATATGGAATTGAAAAGATTTTTTTGATTTTGGTTTTTGATTTCCATTTTTGAGATATCGAGGTTTAAACTTTCGAGAAAATAGAGTGAATTCCGTTGATTTCATTCACCTTTCTTCGGAATTTTTGACAAAAATTTCGCCAATTTTGAAAAACATTATTGAAATTTTTCAAGAAAATGTTAATGATTTTACGTTTAAAGACAGAATATATTGTCGGTTGTTTTCAATGAATTTTTGCCACAAATTCCGGCTAATTATTTCACAAAATTCAGATTTTTTCATCAAAAACAGCACGAAATAAGTTTCTTTAACTCACTCTGATTAATTTGGCAGGAAGTGCACAACCAAACACCACTAAGACAATCTTTGTAGACTGAAAAGGGGGCTAATTCCACTTCAACGTCCGTTGAGAGTGCTCTGTAAAAAAAACTTTGCCGTGTTTTGCTAGCTTTGTTCGTTGATTATCAAAAACGCAGCGTTTATTTTTGATTTTTACTAACTAACAAAATATCCATATCAATGATATTCCCAAAAATTATTTATTCCTAATGGACAATCAGCATTAGCAGGACTAGTTCTGTACCAATCTTGGACCGTTACAACACAAAAATAATTTGGATTGTCGTCAGTCGATTTTTTCTAAAATAAAATTCGATCTTTTTTATAATAATTAAATAACAGAACATTTCAAATCAAAGCTCACTAGTGATAGGTCGTATTGGCTTCCTAATTAGCTCGAAATTAATTTATCTAGTTGATTGCTTGAAAACTTATGGTCATTTTGACTTTTAAAACATTTGATTTTTAAATAAAAAATGGCTTATTGAACTTTGCCTCCATGATTCTCTTAATTTGGTCAACTTGTAGCTTAGTTTCAGCAATCAAAGAGTGCTCCTTCTTTTTGCTGAATTCAAATTTAGTCTTTATTGCGAATTTACGCTTTAAGTTATGGTGTTCTGGCTTTGATACTACTATGTTTCACAATTTTTTTTTAATTTTCTGGTATTTGCACATTTTTCATGTTTTCTAGTTTTGACAAATCATCACGTTATTGTCAGTTCATATATCACATTTTTCGCGGCCAAAATAACAAAGAATTGGTAATATTTAAATCTTTAAAGATATAGATCGTGGTTCTTTACTGCTTCGACAGTACTTTCTCGAAGAATTTAATTGAATTTTTTAATTTTGTCTTTAACTTTCGTGTTTACTTTGTCTTTTTAGTCATATTTATTTTCCTGTATAATGACCCGGTTTGATTGGTTTTGCCTGGCAGAGTAGATGAGCCGATGTTCTGATATTAGAAGATAGATAATGGCTTTCATGACTTTGAAAACAATTGTTTCCCAAAATGAAAAAAAACATTTCAACTTCGCAATTCGGTTTTTTTATTGTCTGTTTGTTACCTGGTCTTGTTAATTAAAGTTTAAAGATGACATTTTTTGTCAAAGGAAGGTGTCAAAATAGATTGGTGTCACAAAATCTAACGTTTCTAAAGAATTCGTTATGACTTTACTGGCTTCGACACGGCTAAAATAAATTAATTGGCTTCCTAAAAATTCCCTGCTAAAGTTTTAATTTTTTTACTTGAAAGCTTATGGTCGTTTTGACTTCTAATAATTATTGATTATTAAATAAATAGTGGCTTAATGAAATTGTCCTCTACTTTTTCTCAATTTAGTCAACTTGTAGCTTAGTGTCAGCAAAGAAAGAACGCTCCTTCTTTCTGCTGATCTAAAATATAATATCTATTGCGGCTTTAAGCATTAATTTTTTGTTTTCTGGCTTTGATACTACTAGATTTCAGAGTTTTTTATTTTTAGTTTTTTTGCCATTTTTTCACGTTTCATAGTTTTGTCACATTATCACATTATTGACACTTCTGATACCATAAAATTGGCGTTCAAAACGAAGCACAATTGAACTTTTTAAAATCCCCAAAGATATAGATTATCGTTTTAATGGCTAGAACACTTCTTTCATGAAGAATTCAATTGAATTTTTCAATTTTGTGTTTAACTGTCTTTTTTACTTTGTCGTTTTGGTCGTATGAAACTTCCTGTATAATGACAAATTTTATTTGCTTTTCATGGAAAAAAGACGAGCCGTTACTTTGATATTAGTATATAGCTGATGGCTTTCATGACTTTGGAAACAATTGTGTACCAAAATAAAAAAAACTTTTTAACTTCGCAATTTTGTTTTTTTATTGTCTTTTTGTTACCTAGTCTCGTTAATTACAGGTCAAATATGACATTGTTGGTTTCTATGGAATTTGTCAAAAAGGATTGGTCTCTCAATAATTTGTTTCAAAGTTTTCGTTATGACCTTACTGGCTTCGACACCGGTTTTTCACAAAAAAATAAGTTGATTTGATTTTTGTCATATTTGACGTTCTTTTTGTAGACATAAGACTTGTTCTGGATAATTGCAGGTCTTGAGGGCTTCCTTTGGAAGAATAATCGAACCTATTCAATTTTTTCATTTTGAAATTAATGGCTTTCATGTCTTTGGAAATAAATTTTTTTCCATAAAAACAAGTATTACATAATCTTGATTTTTTTTCTTTTTGGTCTAATTGTTGCTTATTCTCATTAATGAGCGGCCACATAGTACATTATTGATGTTCGACGAAAGTGCAATCGAACATATTTTGGGGGCCAAAGTATGGCTTTACGGCTTCCAAAGCATTTTCTGGCTATTTTAATTGATTTTTAGTTTGTTGTCCATTTGTTGTTCTTCTTGTAACTGCATAAAAAATTGAATACAAAGAGTTCTTAATTCTTTTCCATGAAAGCATTGGTAATTGTAAACCTATGCGATACTTTAGTTGATTCCTAATGGTTTTCATTACTTTGAAAATATTTAATTTTTAAAAAAATTTTGTGAATTTTCTAATTTTAAAGTTTCGGTTCTTTTTTTCGAATTGTTACCAAGCTTTATTGTTAACTGGTGAATAACCATTTTTTTCTGGTGAATTATCAGTTATTTTGTTTATTTTCAGTTTTATCTGACGCTATTTTGACTTTGTTCTTAAGTTTTGTTTTTTAAAACGGACATAATATTTTTGATGTAATTAGTGTTTGTTGTTGTTGTTTGATTTTGCCGTTTGTTTTTGCTCGCTTTCTTAATATCAGCAAATATCATCAATTTAATGCATCATTTTTTACTCCACTGAGTTATCTGCTTTGGAGGCTATCTTTTCGTTCATATACCAGTTTTTTTTAAAATACTTGAAATTTTTGTGTTTTTTCATCTGTTCCTCATTTGGTAGACAATTATGCCAAAATTGTGGATGAGCAGGGTCGGAACTTTATGTGCAATCGCACATTACCGAGCCGCCTTGTTAGTATTGAAATTCATTTTGTATTTTGTATATATGTGTCTATACTGTTTTTCTGGGGTAGTTCGTGTTACAATTTGAGTTCCAGCTTGATATTGACTTCATTTATGATATTCACCTACAAATAATAGTAACTAATTAAATATGTTGAAAAAACGTGAAAAAATTGATTGGGCTTTGATTAAGTTTAGAAATTAATTTTCTTTGCCAAGTTATCTAACTCTGCTGTTTAATTTCCCCTTGAATGCGTTTGCGTTTTCAATAAGCTCGTCTTCAGCAAAAAGTAATAACTAAATAAAGTCGAGCACTAAAGTTTAAGACTAATTAAATTGTCTAATGAAGAAGTAGAGGCTTAAAATGGTCGACAATGGTTGCTCTATCCATGGGTACAAGTGAACCAATTTGTGAACTTTTTTCACTGAGGTTTCGATATTTGATCGTGGACAAATTTACGTGAAGTGAAAATATTGGACTAAGTATTGCCACTGTTGTTCACCAAAAGTCCCAAAAGCTGTACTGTTACAAAATGTAGCTTTGCAAAGCAGTGATGAAAATTTAAAAAGAGTTCACTAAAGTACGAGAGAAAGTGGGTGTTTAAAGAGCAATCATGATTTAGGTGCCTTATTTAGGAGTAAATTAACGGTTTAAATTGAAAACTTAAGATGAAAATCATAGCATTTAGGACGAGCGGGCAAAAATAAGGTTCTATTAATTTGAACTATTTTTTAAGCTAATACATAAGAGCTTTATGTGGTAACGAGCGTCGTTTCTGTAGTCATAAAATGATTCCTCTCTAGTTTCAAGGAAGCATTCAATTTTAATTGTTAGTTGTTGTGTCCATAATTTGAGTCCCTGCCTTCTGCCATTTTAAAATGAATTTAAGGAAACTTCAGAAAAACAGTGGCGAGTATGAAAATAAGCAGCCTCAAAAAGTGACAATATTCACCGAAACTTCAAGTTGAGGCTATTAGTAAAATGATGAAAGGATACACGTGTAATTAGAATATCGTTTTGACTCACACTTCTTTCCAACTAAGTCAATGCCCAGCTGAAATAACTTGACAAAAGCGCAATTTTTGCTCTTTTTTCACAAAGGCTGCTCATAATCATTCACAATTACTTTTTGCAATTAATTTTATCAATATATTTAACTTTTGTTTGAGTAATCTGCTATTTAGAGCTGAGCAACCAAGAAAACAGAATAAACGACAGAAAACTATTTTACTGTGTCCAGAATCAGTGAATGAAAACAAACTGATGTGGTCAAATGCACACGCGGAATCTAATCAAATCATGTCAAATTAGTTCACGAAGAAAAGACAAAAAAAAACAGCGTGATTTCTTCTCACAGCCCATCGAATTAGAAATTGAACTGCGATCCTAAATGATTATTTTGTAGGGATGTTTCATTTATTTGAATTCGAACTTCCTTTCAGGGCAAAAAATCGTGCAATACTACGGCTCTTTTGAAATGGATATGATGCAGGAAATTATCCTTGTTTTGAGAATTCATTACCGGCTGGTTTATCCATAAAAGCCCAAATTTGAACCAACTAAACCGCCCATATTTACAAAATTATTTAGGGCGCGATGCTATCCGTACAATAGAACATTTTGAGCCATTACTTGGATTTCGAAGTTTTGCAAAAGCTTTCCGATTATGAATTTAATACAACTTTCTATTCCGAAATTGGTAGTGCACGTTATTTTTGTATTATTATTCTAACCTTTGTTTTAAAAACGCATTCAATTTAGTTAATTGTGTATTGTTTATTATTAATTCTCGTTTGGTAACTTTCGTTTCGAATGTGCCAAAATGAAATTAACAAAGCAGTTTAGCGATGCCCTACAAAATTTTACGGTTGGAATATGCAATCATATCGTTCGATCTTAATTACTGTGTGTTAATAATCGCAGACATACTTTAGCAGACTTCAAAGAAACAACCTATAAAGTTAGACAATTTCTATCAAATTACTCAGTTCTATTTGTCAAAAAGCCTGTTTTTCCGTGCCGTATGAAATTAACCCACATAAAATTGGCCAAAATTGGGTTTCAAAATTTCCACATTTATACAATTGATTATATTGTTTGTACACGTGCGCTATCATTCTTGTTTACGTTTGTTCACGTGAGCGTACGTTGTTTACAAGGCTGGATTCGTTGTTTGTTATACCTTCGAAAATAGTTTTTGTCAAAGTGACTTCATTTGATGTGTGGACAATTGACAAATGTAGTGCAAGATACAAATGGGCGGATCTACCCGATTCCAAGAGGTCAGTTTAATCCCACAAAACAAAAAAAAATATAATTGGAATCGACTAGCGCCGTAGTAGAACTAAACGGATCCGTATATATGGTTATCTGTTCAGAACATTCAGATGGAGATTTTCTTATTTAACGAACTGATGGCAAAAATTTTCAAACATAAGCTGGAGAACTTTTATCCAGAAAAAACAGAATATTTATACCTGCATATATATATATATATATAATATATATATATATATATATATATATACTTACACACACATACACAC
>NW_027449552.1:0-36776 GCF_964194025.1 Convolutriloba macropyga | reverse complement strand
AAAAAATGCCTTTCCAACTTAAATACATTTGTATATTCAACTTGATTTTGAACCTTTTAAAGAAATTCGTTGAACATTCAGATACTGCTGGAAGTTTTTGGATCTTAGTTTAAAAACGCTATAACAAACATTCATGATTTATAGTTGGCTGGAAAAAGCTCAGAGGCTTGAGTTTTTATCTTTCAAATTAGATCCCTAGCTCTGGCTTTTTATCCCAACAAGTCAGATTTCTCTGTCGAGTAATTTTCTGAAAGCTTTTCTGAACAATATTTTTCCCACTCAGTATTTTCTTAGCAAATAGTTTTGAAAACAAAAAATAAACAATTTATTAGAATGGGTTTTCGAAGGACACGTTTATGTAGGCGCCGCTTGATTGTATCTTTGTCTGAAAAATTAGCCTTATTGAGAAAGAATTAGTTTCAATAAGTTACCAATTGAACTCGAGGTAGTCGTCAATTCAGGTTGAGTTGCAAAAAAGGAAGCAGATGTTGAAGCCACAGTTGTTTGTTCAGGCAAAGAAGTTGCATGGTACGTCGTAGGAGCTGGATGGGAATTAAACAAAAACAATCAGCATGCAATGATAACAAGAGTTATTTTGGAAGCAAACCAGGGAAAATTGTCGCCACGGGCAACCACTTTTTAAAACTGGGAATCAAATTTGTTGAACAAGCGCAAGATATTTGGTAAATGCTGTAAGAGAAAGGAAAAGTTGGACCACAATTGGAGAGACTTTTTAAAACCAAAAATCACAAATTTTGCCAATTTTTCATGGGGTGAATTTTGTTATCGTCGCAATTTTTGTTGCTGTTCTTAAATAGTTACACCGAGTGATACATCGAATCGGGATTTGATTAAGTGAAGTTAATGTTTTCGAGCACTACGTCCTCCTCCGTTATTTTAGCTTTTTCTTAATTGGTTCTTCGGCGCTTATATTCAAGACTGGGCTCACCTTAATTAAAAATTAACAAAGGTCTGTTTTAACAAAATTAAAAAAATTAACAAAGGTCTGTTTCGAATATATGCTGGGAACATAAAAATTAGTATTTTGAACGGAAAATTTTTTGCTAATATACATTTTTACTATATGACACATTTCAAGATGTCAACATGCAACTTAGTTATTGCAATTCTAATTTTAAATTGCCATGCTTGTTAAGAAATGTGCCAGTGTAGAAATTGATTACCAATTGCAGACGATGTTGTCTTCAATTCAGGTTGAGTAGCAGAAGCAGAAACAGAAGTAGAGGCAGCTGTTGATTGTTCAGGCGGAGAGGTTGAATGGTAAGTCGTAGGAGCTGAATGTCGAAACAAACAAAAACAAACAACATGCAAGGACTGCAACATGAATCTACTAAGGAACCCGGGCAGATAAGTCGCCAGGCTAACGCAATGTTTTTCCATATTGAATATGTTGAACAAACGTTAGTCCGTAAAAGTGAATAAGAAAAGACAATATGGGACCATATTTCAGTGCAATTTTCCAGAAATCACTGCCTTCCTTCGCCAATATTCTGCCAGGCAATATATAATGGCTGCATATTTATTAACTGTTTGCTCAGATAACTGCTGTTGAAATCTCGACCGTGCATTTTACAAGCCAACTTAAAGTTTTTCAGCTCTGTCCCCCCCCCCCCCCCCCCACCACCACCTCTCTTCTCTCGTTAGATTAGTGCGTCATTTTTGGTTATTCCAAACTCTGCAATAAGTTGCAATAAACTAACAACTCACTACAGATGACTGAGGATGTCCAAATTTAAGGCCTTGCCCTTTATAGCCCCCACGAAATAATAGCCCCCATTGTGGTAAAATTACCATGAATGGGGGCTATAGGTTATATGACCACTAAGCGGGGGGGGGGGGCTATAATGGGAAAGACCCCGAATTTATAATGGTCATTGAGCTTTTTGTCTTTTTTCTGAAAACTTTAACCCAAACATAAAGGATACGTTGTATTCAGGGATTGGGTTTTTTCCCATTATAACCCCATTTTAGTGGTCATCTAACGTATAGTCCGCACCCCCGATCATGGTAATTCTACCATAATGATGCTGTAATTTCGTCTGTTGGTGGGGAAGGGGGAGTACAAGCTGGTGAAAAGCATGCAGTACATCTAAGACACTCAATGAATCATCAATATAAGAATGGAGATTAAAATAGAAAAGAAACGATCGGAAATTATTATGAAACTGGATTTGATTTGCAATAATAGTTTTCATGCATTTGTGTTTACCACAAACCAATCACGATTTTGTTTTATTATAGTTTCAATTTACACTGATACAACATTGAAAACATTGACAATGTCTTGAAAACTTTTGTGAAATGCAGTAAAACAAACTTCAGTTTTATAACCATATTGAACGTCAAAATTCAACTCTGTTAGAAAAACTTTATTCATAACCAGTAAAAATAGTCTTGAATAACAAATACCAAAATTTTCCCAACAAAAATGCCGCGTTCCAATTTATGTGAAAAATCATTAACATCATTTTGTAAAAGACACTGGGCACAAGAAAGTGGGCAAAATTTTTATCAAAAGCTCCAGTTTTTTTGGTAAAAAATCAAATGGCGTAAGATTTGAAGTAGAACATCATAACATATTGTTGATTCTCTGTTTACAAAATTGCAACAAAAAGTATTCATTTCGTACACATTTTTGAAAACTCGAACAAAAAGAAAAATAGTACACTGTTAGATCCTCAAATGATCCTTTTTCAACAACTTGTCTTCTATTGTAATGCCTACGAACTGTACGCGGACATTCATTGATTTTCTATGATCAGACTATTCTTACCATTTGAAAACTGGACAGGGAAAATTGAGGCAATACCACAGCTCGAAATCTTCGAAAAAAAACCTGAATGCCTACCTGTTGAGAAAACAGCATCAACAATGACATATTCTGATATTTCCACATTCTTTTCCGCCTCACAAGTTGCCGCATACTCCACGGTGTAGTTACATCCAGGGTCCAGCCCCCCGAATTCCACCGAGGTCTCGTTAGTATCTCTTGTCACAGTTCCCCCAACAATGCAGCCACCATGCAACTTCACTTTGAAAGTGCGGTAAGAAACAGAAGTTACAGCCAGACCTCGGATGATCATAGAATTCTGGGTGATTTCGGCAGCAGTTACTGCGTCGGTTAGGGGTGTGGCAACTTCTGAAATGGTTTGGTACCGAATTATTTCAGAACTTTGAATAACAGAAAGATGGCTTGCTTCTGTATTTTTCATAACAAGGTATTGAATATTTCTCTGTAGTTTTCAGAACACCTCAAAAAATTTTTTAGCTATTAGCTTGTTCTTGCTTATTTATTCAGCCATTTTATTCGAGCATTGAGTCAGCATAGAGAAATTCACACGAATTGATTTTCTTCAATGGATCGAATCCGATACGCAAGATGACAGGGGCCAGGTTCTGAAAACAAAAGGCTTTTTCCAAATAATTTTTACTTGAAAATCGGTTGACCTTCCTTCAAAAGTAAAAAAAAAAATTATTTGGAAAAAGTCTTTTGTTTTCAGAACCTGGCCCCTGTCACCTTGCGTATCGGATTCGATCCATTGAAGAAAATCAATTCGTGTGTATAAGGCATGAGCTTTATAAATTCAGCTGAACACACAAGTAGGGAAATCCTAAATCCTCCAAATTTTAGAGATTATTATGAATCTGCTGTTTTGTTTCCGTCGTCAAAAAAATAGGCAAATCTTTAAAATCCAATAGTCAAGTTGGCAAATTCAACATTTTCACCAGAAAACGGAGCCCAAAAAGAGGTCCCCTCCGCAGTAATGTTTGATCGTCGATAATGCCAGATCTTTAAAGTCCAGATCCAAGTGTAAACCTGGGTCACTTTTTATTGTTATACTAAAATTTAGAGGAAAATCTTACTTGTGCACATGTTCAATGTAGCGAAAACAGAAGATTCCATTATTCCACACGCAGCCACAGAAGACACAACGTTAGCCACTTGAACGTCATAAACAGTTCCCGATTCTAAACCAGGGATCTCCAAATCACTGTCGTATGTAGCAACTAGCTGACTTGATGGACCAGCTCCATTAATGGAAATGACCTTGTAGGAATCGAGGGGTCCTGAATTGGCCGAAATGTGCGGAGATTGGGAACCTCTAAGAGTTATGCTTGTCTGGGTGTACACGAATTCCACGAATGATGCCTCATTTGGTTTTGCAGGATCTGAAGTGACGTAGAAATGTTGCGTTTGAAGACCCAATTTACTTGAAGTAAAAGGTACGATCTATGGTACCTAATAATTTTTTTTCCTGAACAGAGAGGCCGCAATATAAGAGCAGTTATTTATTATAATTTCAATTTTTTAATTCTTTATATTAACATAAGCGTTCATCAGTGAATTATTTGATTTCATGGTGGAATCATATATAAGATTTTCGGCTAGAATCTTTGGTTTACTCCTTGTTGAGCTCAGTAATGTACCGTTTCTAGTCGTCAAAGAAACTAATGAGACTCTTAAGCACTTTAAGACACTTTGCCGTCTTCTCCTGTGCGAACCCCAACCCTTTTTCCTTTTCTCTCTGTTTGCGCGCTCCAACCCCATCCTTTTCTTTGCGCCCCTCATGTTTCTTTAGTTTTGCACAAATCTCAACCCTTTCTTTATGCCCCCTTTCATTTTAGCTAGTTTTGCCGATGTTCATTATTGATGTTAGCGATTTTTGGGTCTCGTTTTTTTCTTTGGTGCTAGAGTTTCTGGAGCGCTTCTTTTGGAGCTCAATGACCGCCTCTATATTTTAGGCTCATGCAAAATCTAGCGCACTGCCGAACAAAAAATGTTGAATAGAAAAACTTGCTAAACGTCTTGCAAGTGAATCAAAACTGTTGTAAGTATCTTGCAAGTGAAAAAAATTTTGCAAGAATCTTGGCAATCGGTATGCATTCACATGCAAGATGGCCTTGCAAGATTCTTGCAAGTTTTTCTATTCATCGACCACTAGGGTTTTGTGGTTCCATATCAGATCGTATTAAGCAAGGAGGCTTGGTAATGTGCGTACGCACATAATGTTCCGACCCCGCTCATCCACATTCTTAACTTAATTTTCTACCAAATGATGAAGAGATCAAAAACATATATATCGTTCAATAAACAACTAATGGAATATAGTAATGCCACGCTAGAGGGCCCATAACAGAACTACTAAAATAGAACTGATAATAGAACTACTAAAAAGGACCATTAAAAAATCAAAGAACAAACATTATTTACGACCACAACTCGATGTCTACAATAAAAAAATCATAACAAAATCAGACTCGCGTGAGATAAAATCTCAACAAAACAGTTTAACCTATACTTCATTCGAAAAAAAATGAGACCGTTTCTCAATGCGACTGGTTAACAGGTCGACAAAAAAGTGAAAAAATAGCAAAGAGGTGCGAAGTTAAAAAATAGTTTCTATTTTTAAAAACATTTAACTTCACAGTTATTAATGTCATTAGATATCACCTGAAATCATTGAAATTTTCATTTTTATCTCCATAGGAAGCAATTGAGAAATACCAGAATCCAAACTTCAATTGCGCAAAGTTTTAAAACCAATGGGAATTACGATTATTGTTATACACCAAAAAGAAAACAAAAATCCTCTAAAATGCACAAATATATAAAAATCTCAAACATTTTATGAAGTCTCGTAGTAAAAGTAGTAAAAAAAGCCGAGGAACGAAAATTTGAAGCTAAAACCAGTACATGGGTCAATTTATAGCTCACTGCAAACGGGTTGTGGTCTGTGTTTACAAAGACTGAACTAGAATTTGACCAAAAAACTATTTTAAAAAATGACAAAGCTCAAAAACCCAAGTTTGTTTTGGAAACAAATGTTTCTAAAAGTCATAACAAATTTAAAATTTCAACCAAAACTGACATATTAAGTTGCAACACCTTAGGAAGCCAATTGGGCCTATTAATAATAAGACCACGCCACAACCCCACAAAATAACAAATACATAACAAACACAAAAAGAAGCCAAAATTTCAAACAATTTTACAACATCACACTATTCAAGGCACTTTACTTAAAAGATGTTACCCGCAAGAACTGTAAATTATCCCTTTCTTCTCATCCTAACATCAACAATCCTTCCCTATGAAAGGACAATGTAGACACGAAAACAAAGAGAAACCCAAAAATTGAACGGTATATAAATCTCGAAATCTTTTTTTGAAAATAAATGATCGAAGCAATCAGTCACAACGTATAACAAAGCGCAATGAAAAAGGATGAATCATCAAACGTAATTGAGACTTATAATCAGTGAGATTGAGTTACATTGTGACCAAATTGAAAGCAAAAAGTGCTAGTTGAAAAAAAGTTTTAAAAAGTTTAATTTGCAAGTCATTAAAACAAACAGCTATAAACTGAAATCTTTATCTAGGTGGAGTTATACGTCCTGGGGAAACAATCGAAACCTATCGTTAATATGTATATGAAGAAGAACAACAAAAGGAAAGACAAACATAGAAAAAACAACAAATAATCCACAACATTTTTCGAGATATTCTGGTCTCAGCCTAAATAGCATAAACTATTCAACAAAAACAATTAATATATACAGATATGCTGTTTTGCAACGCTGTTCAATTTTTGTTCTACGCTTTATTTTCAATTAGATTAGCCAACAATGCGATAATTCGAGAAGGAAATGAAATGGACTCATAAAAAAAGAAATTATGCTCAAAAATGGAAATGAAAAAAAAATATTTGAAAACGCGTAGTATCAAAACAAGGAAAATTTAGGTTGAAAAAAAAACCATTTCCAACAAGAACGTATTACTCACACGGAGTTGGTATTTGCCTGCTTTTACTGAGGCTGCGCCCGAAGTTGAGAAAAATAAGATAAAATAGTGGCAAAGTTCAAAAACTCACCGATCTTTTATAAAAACAAATGTATTCAAAGTCATAAGAGAAATCAGATAACAACTGAAAGAATTGTCTAGGTTCATCTATACCTCCTAAAAAAATAACTGCATCTTTGATTGGGGACCCTATGTCGTTGAGCTACAAAAAGTATAACAAATGAAAGCAAAACTCAATAAGTCTGTAAAGTTTTTACGAAACAATTGGTCAAAGCCATAAAAACAATGAGCTTTACTTTTCAACCATATTATAACTTGGTTGGACATCTTTTTTGCAAATCTTTCACTAATTGAGCCCTGATTTGAGATTCTTGTCAATAATTTACATAAAAACATCTACATAGCGGAAATGCTTTGAAAAAAAAAAAGGTCGCGCGCTATTTAAATCTAAAATATTTTTTATCGTAGGGATCCACGGTGAGATCACAATCAGCACACATAATGCTGCGCGTCTAACAAAACAATCAATTGTTCAAATGATTGCGAAGTACACCATTTTTTAAACAAAATTTTTAGTTTGTCAAAAAATAAATAATGTTTTTTTTGTAATTATCGAGTTTAAATTTGAAAAAAATTATGATCCTGAAGACTCATAAAGCCAGCGGGATTACACTCATTTTTGAGCTGAAAAAGGTTTCGACCGCAGTTTTAAGGTGTCTACTTCCAGCAAATTTAAAGCAAGTGCGCTAAAAAAGCAAATATGGTTCGATTTTTCTCGAAAAAAGTCTGATTTTTGAAACATTTAGCATGAATTCTAGCCAAAAAAACTCGGATCGAACAACTCAGCAACCCTTTTTTATCTTTAGAGATGAAATAAAAAGCAGTACAGCTACCAAATTTTACATTTTTTAAACAAAATTGACAAAAATTTGGTCAAAAATACTGAAATTGTGAACAACAACAGCAATTATTCACAAAACTTTAAACCTCGATAACTCCCTATAAAAAGCGAAAAATGAAAAAATCTTTTTAATTGCTTATTCTACGTTGGACTGGCTTTCTAATGATTCCACTCACAGCTCTCTACGATGATTATATCGATCGGCCAAAGTTGACTGAATAAAAAAGTGGGGGTCGGAACAAAAATCGAGCTTAGTCAGTATAAAATCAAATATGATCCTGGTATGAAATCACAGAAACTTTAAACCGAAAGAAACTGAGACGCGGATTTTGAAAGATTATAGGATAGTTCTGATTCAAAAATGTTTTAACCCCTAAATTGCTTCTTGAATTTGAATTCATTGACTATAAATCCTTTTCATTAATTAATTGCTACCGCTCGCCACTATTTACCCGACAATATTGTGTGTGAACCGCAAACCGCCTCTTTTTTAATGTAATGCTTAAATATTTGCAAATAAAGAATTGAGGCTTCTCAGGACAAAATAAAAAATTATGGGGGCAGACGAATGATTTGATTCTTGGATAGGGGGTTCAAATGGAACACGCCGACGGTCAAGTATAAGCCAGGCCGAGCAGACCCAAGACAGAACCCTGGGCCAGAGTAAAAAGACCCAAATACGGTTATGTGCCGGACCAAACAGGCGAAAAATTAGGTATGGGCCAGAACTCTTAAATGACATTCTGCAAAATCGATTAAAACTTTTTCAAAATCAAAATCTTACCTGTACATGCAGAGACGGTTGCGTATTCATTAGATTCCATCGACCCACATGCAATGGTTGAATTGACGATGTTCGCTATCTGGACCTCATATAAAGTCGCAGGAATCAAATCAGGAATTTCAAGGTCGCTATTGAAGGCAGCAGCTAGCTCGGTAGAAGGACTTGTTCCATTGACAGAGGTCACTTTGTAGAAGTTGATGGGTCCCGATTCGGCCTCAACGTGAGGTGGATCTGACCCTTTGAGGATTATGCTGGTTTCAGTTGTCTCGAAATTATTAATTGACAATGGTTTTGCAGGATCTGAAATATAAGTGAACTTAGATCTGTTTTCACAAATATTTCGAAGAAATGTTTGGATCTTGTTTTTGCTAATAAGTGCGATGATATGCTCCCTTAAATTGATTTCAACCGAATAGGAAAACAAAATTATATTGAAACCCCAGTCGAGACAGGAAAGTTATCTTGCAAGATTCTTGAAAGTCGAATGTCTCGTCGTACGCGACTTACATACGAGAAGAGCATAAAAACCTATTAACAGCAAAAAAACTAATTTTTATTTGACAAAATTTAATTAAAAGTTTTTATTCTCTGAATGTTGAAATCTGTGATTCTTGAAGAGACGCACAAGAAAACGTTCACCTTGTTTAAAAAAAAGATGAAAACATCGGCAGAAGACGTTTGAAATCATTATACCGAGCAGACACGCCAATTGATATATTGAAAAAATGCGAAATTTTCTGAAAATTGTATTTAATTTCAGTTTATATCACAGGAAATTCGTAAAATTAGATTAGTCTTTTAAGAATTTGCTTGAAAGGACCAATCCAGAACAAAAGGCATTACATAATCCAGACTTCGGAGTGCTAAGAAATTTATACAACACTGAGAAATTTTTTAAACGAGAGTTGGGCTTGTTCACAAAAACCGCTCATGATAGAGATTTTGAATATCACCTAATTCCTAAAAAATCCTCGTCAAGAAAAAAAGTTATTCAGTTGACCATGATCCACTTTTTCTAAACATATTTCATTGCTATAATCTTACTTGTGCAGATGGTTAAGGTAGCAAACTCAGCCGACTCGATAGTTCCACATTCACTTATCGAATCCACAACGTTTGATAACTCAATTTCGTGCAATGATCCAGCCTCTAAGCCAGTGATTTCCAGATCAGCATTGGACGCAGCGATCAATTGACTTGCAGGACTTGATCCGTTGATCGAGATGACCTTGTATTTGTCAATGAGTCCCAAATCAGCCGAGATGTGTGGAGCTTCTGAGCCTTTTATCGTTATGGTAGCGTGAGTTTTCTCAATGTTGGAAAAAGAAGAGACACTTGGCTTTGAAGGCACTAGAGCATAAATTTTTATCAGAGGTTGGAACTGTTTAAGGATTACTGAATGTATATTTAAGCAGTTTCGGAAAAAAACCTGACGGAACCCCCCCTGACTATTAAAGCATTTAATACGTTGCGTTTGGCCAAGTCTCGCGGGCCATGACCATGCCTTAGCGGCTCATGGGATTTAATATGAAACTATCGCAGGCGAACAAACTTTTACGATCGAAATTCAATTTTAAAATAAGAGTTCATTTCCAACGGGGTTTGCCTCTTTGGGGGTTTATTTCCGTGTGGGTTTATTTCCTAGGCCCTTATTTATGATCTGGCTAGAACTGCTTTCCGACTGTACTATTTTTCATGTCTTCTAGGGTGCACGCTTCACAGCACGTAGTAAATTATTTTTTGATGAAAAAACTGATGTCCGGGTCGAGGTGCCACCGATAAAATCTATAAAATTTTGCGAAAGGCAACGAACCGAAATATTTTTTGACCACTGTAGCAATTCACTGCAATTCTTACAAAACTCATGAATACAAAGCTAATGTCACAACATTAACTATACTAAAAATGCATGTGTTTGACGGTGAAATTTTTTCCACCGCAATTCACCGCATTTGTTACATCGGTTTGCCTTGAACGCTCGACCCGGGGAGCTTTGGTTGTTATTACGCTTTATGCCGTCAATTTTATCCTTTTTAAAGAACAAATTGCCTAACTGACAACTGAATGAGAATTTAAAGCTCCCAAAATTAAACATTCCTGTTCATAAACAATCCTATTGCATGTCGTTGAACTTAAAATGGTACTTACAAGTACACGTCGCCACACTAGTTGTATCTTCAGAAACGTTACCGCACGCGTTTTCATTCTCCAGCTCAATTGTGTATTTTGTAGCGGGTGATAACAAACTGATGGCCAAATCAACGCCTAAAAAATTGTTTATGATTCTTCAGGATATGAGCTCCGCGCTGAATTCATGTATGAAAGTTACGTCGATGCCAGTTTTAATTATGAAGATCCAAAGCAAATCAAAGTCACTTATGATCCAGATTTTTGGCTGACAGAAAATTCTTAAAATTGTACTCGTCTTTCAAAAGTTTGCGTGAAAGATGCAATCCAAAAGAAAAAACGATGAATAATCCAGAATTTGGCGGCTTGCTCACAAAAACGGCTCATGATAGAAACACGTTGAATATCGTAGAAACGACTTTGAATATCTTTGAATAATTTGAAGCAAAAAGCACGCTATCTTGAATAAAAAGCCCACACGTGGAATCATTTTTTAAAATCGAAATTAAGCAAAACTTGTCAACAACTAATGTAAGCTCAATGTAATAAATTGTGAAGATTATTTCCTCGTATAAAACGTGAAGATTATTTCCTTGTATAAAACGGGACATACTAATTGTTCCCAAAACTTTTTTCAAAGAACTTTATGCAAGAACCTTTACAATAAGACATTTTAGAATATGGTTTTATAGAAAAAAAACATCAGCACAAATTTCGCCAATGTTTAGTCTTATGTAGCCTAAACTGTCATCAAAATTTTTTGCAATTATTTCATGGGCTACTTTTTACGTTTCAGACAACTTGTGGTATTTTAAATAGTATCGTAAACCTGAATTAGGCTATCGTATAAAATCTAGAAGTCAATTAAAAATGAAATTGAGGTATTTGAGAAAAAAATGAAACCCATTTGCATGCCACTTTTAGCCATTCTGATCAATTTTAAAGAAATCTTTTGACCATTTTTCTGCCGATATGCAAAAATTGTGAGATCATGAGAAAAAAAAGCAAAAAAAACATCTGAGAACTACACTGAACTTCTGAGAGAACCAGTATAAGTTGCTAAGAACAGCACATTCTCGTAAGTGAGCTATTTTTTGCACTTATTTTTTTTACAATTGATTTTATTTGGGCCCAGACTTCCTATTAAAATTTTCAATATCCATGATTAAAAAAATCGGAGCTTAACTTTGGTACCACTAACGCCGTAGAGGTAATAAAAGTTTCGTAGCTTCAGATGCTGTTTTTCAAGAGAGTTAGAAAATAAATGTTTGCAAGCTCTGTTCAAAATTGGAAATTTGACTGCTTTTTATCACGTTTTTCTCTTTTCACTATCTGAGTTTCACACAATTGATTTTCAAAAAAGAATAAAATTTTTATTTGAATATGCTTGAATCACTCAAGGAGATTCTATTTGCAAGCAAAAAATAGCAAAATTCGAATTGAAAAACCAGAGACACATTTTAAGTTCTGCACCTATTTATTGATATTTTTATTTACATTAATCAGAATTCCTATAGTCAAAGAATTCAGTTTTCTAAGCACATTTTTTGTCAATATTTTGTGTTGCCGTACTATATGTCATTTGGAAAACTTATTGGTTAGTTTTCTTTGCGTATTTAAACATTGAGAACTTTTTCCTGAACAGTCATATAAAAAGCTCCATAATTTCATTAACGTTAGTAAAAAATTCTACGCATTAGTTTTTGACCAGGATGCGTTTTCTGTTCAAAGTCCACTGTATCAAAAACAATCAACTTAACCCTCAGAGCCAATAATTGGATCTTAAACTTCTTGTCATTCTCAAAATGAGTTGGCGACACAATTAAATATAATTCTGTTCACAAAAAAACTCAATTTTCTAATTTTTTCCACCATCCTTTTTGCTACCATTAAAAACATAGGGAAATTAAAAATGCATTTAATTTTTCGGTTACTCAGGCGCCTTTGATTTGCTTTGGACTGCAGCATCTATTTTTCCTATTTCGTGCCTTCTTGTTAGTAAGGTTCGAGGTATTTTATGTTGCCCGCTGTTACTGATTTTTTCTCAATTTTGTGTTTACAGATTAGTATAGAAGTAGATATAGTTTGTCTCTATTGGTTAATTTGATATTACGAATTGAGCGTTAATGCTAATTTAGTTTGTGAAGGTCGTTAAAATTTTTTTTGCAAAATTTTAAAATTTTTGATGAATATAAGACACGTGAATTGCATTATATGGAGCAGTTTGTTACACGCGTTTTTTTTCGTTGTGTATGCTCTTGTGGTTATTTTTGATGAGTATTTTATCGCCAATCACAGTTTGCCTGTACTGAACCATTTTCTTAGATTGCAACGAAATTAGGTTTTTTTCTTGGCGCAGAGTTTGGTTGATTACCAAATTAGTGTGAGATGGTAATTAAATGTTGGGATCAAGTAGCAATTGAAAAATCCTTTGAATTGTTTTTCTAATTTATAGTACTCCTTTATGCTTAGAAAACAACGGTATTAAAGTTAACGTCTATTTTTTTTCGGGAAAATTGATTTATTGTTGCCGAATTATTGAAAAACTATTCAAAATTTTATCGCTTATCTTTCTACTTTGAAGAATAGTTTAAAAATAAAGTTTAGAGTATAGTAAAGAACAGTATAAGGAGCGAATCCCAAAGATTTTGAGAATGCCTGCCCAATAGGACAGCATTGAAGTCATCAAACTATTGTTAGCTCCGAAGACCGCAATTATTAGCAAAACGTTTGTTAAAAATTGTTATTGTGGGTTAACTTTATTCCAACTGGTAGCAATCGAAACACAAAAGGTATTAAGAAAACCAAAAATAAAAAACCAAAAGACGGAACAGTTTAACTGTAGAAAACAAAAAAGCCAGTGAAACAATCAAAAGTCACTTTTCAGCGTTAAAACACAAATTGTGATCCTCGTTCAAAATGAGTCATGAAAATACGCATCGAGACCACTTTCGCAAATGAAATTTCCCTGACAGACAGAATTTAACTGTGTTCCAGACTTCGTCCTTTTCGATGTTATGGAGTCTTCCAGTACTCGTTTACAAGTCCTTATTAAAAACCCATTCACACCAAAATGAAAAGACATTTGATGAAGAAAAGTTCGACAATTGAGTAGGATCAAACTCGAGCTCGCTTAAGTTAATTAAAAAATGTGATGTCCCCGTTTCGATATTATCCCCTCCTCTGATTACCCCCCCCCCCCCCCCCCCCCAAAAAAAAAAAAAACTTTTGTAGGAGTAGGGGGTAATTGTCTGTGGGGGGGGGGGGGGAGGGGGTAAAACGATGTAAGATTAGTTAGGGGCACTTTTTTTTTGGGGGGGGGGGGGGGTAAAATGATGTAAGATAAGGGGTTAATGGGGGCAATGGTGGTGGTAATGGGGGAAGATTAGGTGGTAATTTTAGGGGCATAAAAGGATCTAAGATAAGGGGGTAGTGGGGAGAATTTTTAAATTTTACCACCCAAAAATAACCCCTCAAAAAATGTAGGATTAGGGGGGTAATTTTAGAGGGTAAAATGATGTAAGATAAGGGGCCAATGGGGTTAATGCCGAGTAGATTCACATGGATGGAGCAAAGCATTGTTTGTTTGGAGGTTAAGGAGAACCGGATGAGGGTTCAAGACTGTCAGTCTTCGAGCATGGGGGGCTAAGACAATGTAAGATTAGGGCTTCCAATGGGGATATACCCAATTCGCCCCCTACTCTTGCACCATTTTACCCCCTCCCCCCCCCCCCAAAAAAAAATTACCCCCATTACCCCCAAAAAAGTGTAAGAGTTTTAAGGTGAACTTGCTAAAAATTCCCCCGATTACCCCCTGGTTAATCAAAGACAAGAAGTGCTCTGGTTTTCAACAGTTCAGTCAACTCAATTTCAAAAGATTGTTATTTGGTTTAGAGTTAAGTTAACTGACCAAAATTTCAAGCTATTGTTTGCCTTCTAACTCGCGCACCAGCCCGGTTTATTTAACCTTCAAAGCTCGACCTATTTTGCGATCATTTTCTCGACAAATTTCTCTAAAAAATAAATAAAAAGTATTACATTTTCACATCATTGCGAGACTCGATAGCGCGAAATTGCTATGGCATTACAACTGTGCATCAATAAACTAAAAAAGGTTGCCTCAAACGGGGAACTGACAAAAAATTCGAACAAGAACAACGCAAAAATTATGCATAAAAGTTTTTGAAAACTGGGAAAAAATTTTTGTTCAAGATACCCGGACTTTTCTCTCCATCGTGTGTTCCTGCATTAGGGTCGATTGATGCAATCCTGTACAACTCACAGTGACCCTCGACAGCAGATATTGAAGCACCCTCTATAGTTAGGCTAGTTGCACTTCTGCTAAATGAGACAGCTGGGCCGTTTATCTCGCTTGGAACTAAAACATTTTTGGCGTTCAAGTTTCAGTCGTTTTTTTTTACCAGGATTCGCTCGAGGGAATAAAAGAACTTAAAAGAAACAAAATTTACTCAAATTTTCGTTATTGTCTCCTCGCTAAAAATCACTCTTCGGTATTGAATTCCCCCCTCATTTTTCATCTATTGCTCAAAGATGAAGAGAGCTGAAATTTGCATCTCAAAATTGATTATTTTTTAATAACATTTTATACACTGCTCAGCTCCATGGAGATTGGTTCACTAATTTTAATCACATCATTACAATTGTAAAAACAAATAATCGTGAAAATCTTATAGCAAAATTTTACATTTCAATATAATCAGGGTAGATAAAAGTTATTTGCTAAAAGTTAGCTTTCTTGATTATCTATTTGTCATCACCCGAATTACCCGGTTATTGTTGATATAAAAAGCATTAATTTCATCTACTTTTCAACTATTAGGGATAGAAATGCAAAATCTGGCGACAAAAAACAAAACTGGGACCATTTTTCCGAGGTGTGGCGTGGTGTGACCATTGCTCCAAGGTTGGAATACGATCCAATTACGTTATCACCGGTATGTTCGCTATCAAACTTTCTGCATAGGACCCAGAGAAAAACTGTTTAAAGGCAAAAAAAGATGAACCCCATTTTTCTGTAATTTTAACTGTCTGGAAATCTCAGAACAAGTGCCCTTCTGTTATAGAACGAGTTTCAAAATGGATTAGAAGCCTGGCAAAGTTGACCTTTTCTGATTTTCGCCATGTACATATTAAATCTTGAAAAAACGTTCTGTCAAGGGACTCAATTTATTAGATCTGGCAGAGAATATTAGAATTTTTTATGTCTATTTTGCAACTCTTATACAAGATAAGCGCCTGTATCTTGCATCTTGCAAGATAACCGTCTTTTCCGAGAATGTTTCAAGATCTCGAAAGATAAGTGTCGGAGTTGGACTAGTCTTATATACTCACAAAGGTAAAAATTGAGCTCGTCCTAAAATTGATACGCAAACAAATATTCCGAAATTAAAGCCACATTTCAAATACCAAAACCAAAGTTTTAAAATAGGCAAAATTGATGACAGAGAAAATAAATTTTGTCCACCATATAGTCAATCAAAAAGAAATAAAAGAAAAAGGACTAAATGTTTCGATAACAGGAAAAGCTAAAGTATAAATTCTGCATGTAGTTTGTATACATGATAGTTTGTGGTTCGAGGTTGAAAATCGTGCTAAAGTTGAGCTATTGACCGATTGTCCTTTAGAGTTATCTTAAAACGTCCGAAAACTAAAAACAGATTAAAATTATTGTTTTGCGTTAAACACTCTACTCAAAGTTTGAAACATTTTTTTGGAAATTTCATCAAGGATGGCTAAATATTTAATTAAATTTCATTTTTGTACATTTTTTTTGAAAATTATAGATGTTTTTATTGCATTCAAATTTCGAGAGAGCTACTGTTCATTTCGACGGGTCAGGTTTTTGTTTGTTCTCCGCAAATGATTTTACTTATGCTACTTGATGCTGTAAGAAATTCAGTTTTTTGGAAGTATGAGATGTAAAAAATTGTAGCAGAAGAAACAGAACCAGTTAAACATTCGTTTCAAATAATTTTGAACGATATTGATTCCCAATTTATTTGTTTGAGTTACAATTTATATTCTAGAATTAATTCGGATGATCAAATTGTTTTTTTCCAAAAAAAATACTGAATAAATTCATGAGCTCTCTGTGCTACAATAGCTGATATTGGAAAGAACATTGATTTTTTTAAAAACTTCTTTGTATTTAATTTTTTCGAACATGTATACATGTTATTTTTTGAGAAGTGTTAGAAATTTGTTGAAAGTTTTTTATAAAGCTGTTTCTGATTTTAAAAGTTTTTACAAGATTTTCGCTTTTTTTTTATTTATTGAAGAGATTCATGGTGATTTCTTGCTACCACTTTTCAGTCGATCAAGTATTTTTTATCTCAATAAACGCTGATAATTGTGTCCTGTTTCTGGATTACCTCACATAGCAAGTGAGAAGAGTGGCCATTGACAGCGGTTCACAAATGTCCGCATATTTTTTAATTACCTAGTTTTGGTTATTTCTAGTTATTATGGGTTCTTGTGACATAATTATGAATAAAATAGTTAAAATATAGACATTTGATTTGTCGTCCTGTTAATCGGCCATTAGCGCGACGCATACCTATAACTTAAGGGAATGTTTCTAAATTCAATGAGAATTCTGTTGGTTATCCATAACTACGTATCGGTTTGATAAGCTGGATCTTTTCCGTTTGTGCCCCCCCCCAGCTTAGTGGGCGCATATTATTTGCGCCCCCCAGACGCACGTGCCATATTTTTACATAATGATTTACTATAAAATGGCACGTGTTCTGTAACGGGGGGGGCACAAACGGGGGGCACAAACGGGGGGCACAAACGGAAAAGATCCGATAAGCTAAATTTTGAAGTAATTATTGCATAGTCACGTGGTCTTGATTAAAAAAAAACGCAATTTGACCGTTTCAAAATGACGACAGGTCAGGGTAAGAAGACCTCTGGCTATGTATATAGCAGCTTCTGGCATTTTAACTTCTCGCACGGTGAATTTTTTGCATTTTAAAAGCTATATAAAACTATATGCGGCATCGTGTGGTTAGTTAGGTTCGTTTATGACTGTACAACGCTAGTCCTTAATCAATGTTTATGACAACTAAACAAGTCAACGCTTTATTTTTTTGCCATTCTTATTCGGTCTTCTCGAGTAAAGAATGTACTCTAAACTAAACCTCGACTTCAGAAGCTTCCATGATTGATCAAAAATAACCAAAATAGATTCCAGGTGACTGTCCGCTAACATTAAGGAATCACTACATGCCCATGATAAACTGCAATTGTTTATTCTCCAGTGGAAGCGTTTGTCCACTGACACTAGTAAAGAAAAAAACTTTTGAGAACTTGATGATTTCATTTTTTAATTCTGGAGTAAAATAAATTGCACGTGTTCGGCAACTGTACGCGGGATAAACAACAACTTTTTTTAATGAAAACTTTTTGTTGTTTAAGCCATGCTTTTGTAAAAAAATTTGTCTGTTTAAAAAAGTTATTTCATGGGCAATATTCGACATTACGCAAGGAAAGCCCAGTTTAGTACAAAAAAGTAATTAGGTAATCGAAACAGTAATAAAAACTTTTCAAAGAATCTCTAGAAAAAACAAAGCATGCCGTCGGAGCGCTTAATCAAGAAGAGCTTAGCCATGCTGCTGTCCTTGCAGAATATATGATCATTGGATGCAAACTACGATGAGCTATGGCAACTTCCGAGGTCAACCAAATAATGCCACCTTTGCTGGCACTAATAGAGAACTGGTTGAAAGATTACTAAAACAACCAATTATTCTGGAACGAATCTATACAAATTATTGTTACATTCAACCCTCCTAAAAACAGCGGCAGAGACGTAGCTTGCTCGCGAGCAAAGAATATCAATTTACAACAACAAAGACCTCTGCTAACCATGACATACAAATTTAAACGGCAAATTTTGTTTAAAAAACGGTGTTTTGTAGTAACGATTGCGTACAAGGCTCCACAAACGGATATAATAACAATCCAGATTTTTCTTTTGGAAGATGTTTTTGTCATGGGAACAACAAACAATCACATTTTATGCGAGGACTTAAGTATAGATTTCCCTAAAAAATAATGAAAAAAACAGAAATTTTTCTGAAGGAAAACGGCTCCCTAAATCTACACCTAAAATCAAAGGAAAACAAGCACACAAAAGCAACGATCAGAATCAACTCAACTCTAGATACTTTCTTCTTAAGTTTTGAATGTGAAACAGAATTCTGAATACAAAAATTTAGAACCCGTATGGAGCTTATTTGAAAGTAAGTGATCTTAGCGATAATCAAAATAACACGATAGGACGCTTAATAACGTTCTGTAGTAAAATGTTGAACTGTCAAAAGCACTAAAGACAAAAGCTCCTCGAGAAAGACATAAAAAGAACTCTTGAATTTATAACTCCAAAAAAATTATTAACAAAATGAAACTTGATTACCAACGAAGTCAAAAACGCTTGTTCTAAGAAACACTGTCTTTGGGGAAAAAATTTGCAGTCCAAGTAAAAAAAAAATTAAAAAAGATACAATTTACAGAGCAACAAAACAAAAACACAAGTGACAAACGCCAAAAAGAAAATACTACGGAAAATTTTTTGATCAGCAAAATGATTCCAACGGCAAAAATTATTATAGGTACCTGAATCAAAGTTGCCATCCGAATTCAAAAAAAATCAGAAATGACAAGGAATTGACTCCAAAACACTCAAAAATTTTTTTTTAGTAAATATTGGCCGCTCACTTGCAAAGAAAAGTGAGAAACCCTATGATGGTAATACGATAAATCGAGTTGTTGACCCTTTTGTTTAAAAACCGGTCCAAAACGACGAAATGGAGTTCAAATTAAAGCAACTTGTAGGGAAAAAGAGTTCCGATTAAATGGGTTTAACAAATAATCTTTTTAAAACAATCAATCCAGTCGTTAGTGGAAAGCTCACAAATTTTTCAAAAAAACATAGATGAATCACAATAACCTAAAAAAATAAAAAATTCAAAAGTTGTACCAATTTTCAAGGATGGATATCCAAGTGAGCCTAGCACTTACAGACCAATTGTTTGATAGCGCATTTTGGCAAATTTTCGAAAAAATTATTTAACGAAGACTGATGTCAATTCTGCTAAAACGCAAAGGTCTCTCCAGAAAATTTGGTTTCCTGAGTAAAAGATCAACTGTCTTTGCCTAAAAAGAAAGTCTGGAAAACAATAAGAGATTAAGGGAGAAAAATATTTTGGCTCATTGTACCTTGCTTGACCTCTCACAAATGTTTGATACTGCTGGTCACAGCATTCTGCTAGACAAATTTTCTAGATATGGTTTGAGAAGCCAAATGAAAAATTTGCTCAAGTCTCATCTTAAAGATCGCAAAGAATTCGTTTGATATAAAAAAACCTTCCTCTACTAAAGAAATTGAGTGCGAAATCCCTCAAGGATCAGTATTAGGGCCACTTCTGTTTCTCATATATATATATATATATATATATATATATATATTTATATATATATATATATATATATATATAAACGATATCGTAGACACACCAAAGTACTATAATATTCTGTTATACGCAGATGACACAAACATAAGTGGCAAATTTGAGCAAACTGAACGTACAAATGATTTCCAGCTGGCTAGAGAGCAACAAACTGATACCCACTGATTAAAAAACACAACTTCTGCTAGAACCCATTAGTTTATCAGACAAAGAACTTATTTGTTAAAACTGACAAGAAATTTACATTTGAAGAGCACATAGACTATGTTTAAATGAAATGAAACCAATACATTCAATTGTATATCAAACAAAGAAGTGTCTGCAAGGAGAATTATTTCTGAAAACCTAAAACTATACGTTCAGCCATTGCATCAATACGGAGTTCTAATAAATGGCACCGCAAACAAAAAGGTTCTTGAAAGAATACGACATCAACAAAATTTCCGAATCAGAATAGTTTTTGGGAACCCAAAACAAAAAGAAGTTCGTAGGTGTAGATCAATATTCCAAACAACATTCCATTAATATTTGAGCTATACGTGCACGAACTTCCGAAGACTTTATCAAAAGTAATCAGAAGAGAACATCCTAGTGAATCTATTAACTCGTTTATAACAGACAAAAAAATTGACAGTTCATTCAACACTGAACGGAGAATCAAAACGATACCTCTCATTAAAATTTAACACGCAAGAAACAAAAACTAATCTCAGTTCGATTACTGTCCAATAGCCTATCCACTCATGACATTGATACAAAAAAATTGAGAAAATGAAAGAATTTGAAAAAATTGCTGCACTCCTTCCTGGACAATCACATAATCGATTCCGATTTTTTTGGAAACTTGTATTGGTAGTATGCTCGATAACAAAGAAAGTTTTTTAAAATTGTTTTTAGTTAAAATCAATTAGATATTTGCTGCGTTTGATTGATCTATTAAACCACTTTTTTAATGTTCCTCTTAAATCTTCTCCCTATAAGTAACTAATGGAATTTAGTACATATAATTAATTTTGAATAGCTCTGAAACTGCGCTGCAACCGGCAAATTGCATCCTAGCATTCGTTCAGCAACGACGCTTTCCACTCTTACTTGTTCAAATATTCGAACCTTGAATTTTTGGTACTGAAAACAAATTTATTATTATTATTATAAAAATTTAATAGGTGGGAGCGGGGCGGGGGAGGGGGGCATTCACACGGTCCAGCATGTGGCTCAGGCTGAAATGATAGACAGAAAAGACCTCTGATCAGACTCAAGTGTGTGTTTCCCGACCAAAATTACAAGGTCTGGAAACTTATTCCAACACTTAAAAGTCTGGACAATGGTCTGATTTTAGTGTTTAGCCAAAATTCTTGTCATATCAGTATCAGGAACCCACCTGTGCATGCTTGTACATTTGAAGTGTTGACGGATTCTAACACTCCACATTGAGGCACTGAATTGACAATGGTAGAGCACTCTATGTCATACTTGGTGCCTGGAGTCAGTCCCACTAGTACAATCTCACCGTCCTTGTCAGCCTGTAAGAAATACAGGATCTTTTCAGTTTGTGCCCCCAGTACGTTATGCACCCCCAGTTACAGTAATTACATAGTGAGACTTTATGTAAAAACATGGCACGTGCGTCTGGGGGTGCAAATAATATGCACCCACTGAGCTTGGTGGGGAGGGCACAAACGGAAAAGATCCGAAATAAATTAGTACAATTAGTGTTGCAGATCGTTGACTATATAAGCAACGCCACAATAAAGAACTTTATCAATCATAGGCGAAGCCTTAGTACGATACCTCAGAAATCTTAATACAGCCGTGTAGCGCAGTAGTGAACTTATCAAGACTTGGTATGGTTTTCTTATAGGATGTATACGGTGCCGAAGTACAGCATGATTAAGTATTGTAAGTCTGATCAACCTTGGTAGCATAATCAAATTGATAGCGAATGTGCATGATTTTAACACAGGAGAAATAATGTATATATTACGCCTATATTACTCTTGAACCTTTATTCACCTAAGGTTTAAAAACCTTATTTTACATGATTTTTATTTGTGTCACAAGAAACAACATACTTTGACGAAGCCATGCTCCGCTTTGCAATCTTATAACAAAAAACGAACAGTTCAAAACCGATTTCCCGCACGCTTTAATCGCTGTCACCTATGGGCAATAAAAATCATTTAAATGAATACATATCGAACATGATATAAACGTACTTACATGCTCGGCTACATTGGAGTTCCTCCCCATTCCAAAATAGCCGAGCATGTCAATTTGTATATCTTGTTCGATGCAATTTCTTTTATATACCAGGTCTAGACCTCGAATTATAAAAGACTTTAAAAGTCTAGTGGGGGGGGGGGGGCAATATTGATTAAAATTACACGGTCGATTTTCCTAGTTGAAGTCGAGTTTTCATAACAGATTAGAGTCGAGAAAGGTGGTTTTCATTGGTTGAGCTTAAGTCTTTTCATAACAGGGAAAGTCTAGTTAAGGTCTCTGCATGAAACGTGAGTGAAATCAGTTCTGAACTGTTTTCTCTCTCTCTCTCTCTCTCTCTCGTTATAAGATTGTAAAACGGAACGAACATACTAATACGGGTAAATAAGAAAGCTGAGTAATAGTGAACGCTGCAAAACACTTTTAAATGTTTTCTCTTTTTGATCAGAGATACCTTCCTGTAACCACAATATTCCAATCACATTGTCATTACGCCTCATCGGAATTAACAAAAAAAAATGTTACAACATTGTATTTTAACCTATTTGTCAAAAGGTGGCCATTACGGCAATTGAAATTCGGATTTGAAATTTTGGCTTGCCATTATGGTGAAAAAGCTTCGCATTCATCGACTAACTTTTTCAAAAATGTCGCATACCATTGCAGAGCCTAGATCGAATTTAAAAATTAGTGATTTCGAGGCCTGCGATTAATTATTTTCAAAACCTAAAATAGGCCAAATTACGAAAAAAGAAAATCAATCTTTTGGATATAAACTTGCAGAGCTCCGATTTTGCTTAAGTTCGGTTTATTCAGACACACGTCTGACCCTTTATTTTATGTGGTGACGTGAAAATTAGCCGAACGGAATATCAGCCGAAACGGAGATATTAACTAATCAGATTTGAGAACGTACAAATATTTTTGCGGTCGGGACATTTTTTTCTGTTGTTATAGTTTCATATCAAGTCCCGTGCTAATACTGTGCTAATTTCATGTTAAGTGAGTGAGATGATTGCGCGTTCTAATTATTTTTGCTCGCAGCAATTATCTCAGCAGTTAATTCGGCTAATTTTTCTAGTTTTCGCTGTTTCGGATAATTTTCACGTCGGCTAATATTTTGGACAGCATTTTATGTATTCAAATAGTTACTAAAAGCAAAAATTGAGCATAAATTTTGAATTTCTGTATCGTGAAAGTTGATGTTGCAGAGAAATTTTAGATCTTTTCCGTTTGTGCCCCCCAGCTTAGTGGGTGCATATTATTTGCGCCCCCCCCCTGACGCACGTGCCATATTTTTACATAGTGATCTACTATGTAATGGCACATGCTCTGTAATTGGGGGGAGCATAACGTACTGGGGGGGGGGGGGGGGGCACAAACGGAGAAGATCAGAAGTTTCTATTTTGCAGAGGGTTTATCTGCAAATTTAGCTTTGAAAAGTAAATACAATTATCCGCCTCATTACAGTGTTATAGGCTCATTGAAAAAATATGCAAGGAACTGCGTGCTCAAAAGCGTTCATAATTGTTACGTTATTTCCGAATACGAGTAATGCAATTCATGCACTTTTTGTCACTGATATCCACGGTTAATTTATCTTGTTTTCACGCTCAAAACTGTGACGTAGATTGAAAACATGTTGCTAGGTATCGTCACGTTTGTCCGCAAAACAGCTCAGAAAGCCTCTAAATTACAAAACTGAAAGCTCTGATCTTCAATGATGCATTAATCCAAATTGTAACGGCTGCTCTCCTTGTGTTTCACAAAGAAAGTTTTACACCGCCCAGTTCGTTCTGAGTGGTTACAAAATCTGTCCGGATACTTCGTTTATGCAGTTCGCTTTTGTAACTGTATATCCGTTCTGCTGTACTTACCGTTGCATTACAAATTCAGTTCGTAACTATTGGCTAATCTTAAGTTTTTTCAACTATCAATTTGAACTGGATTGCTACAGATCACACAATACGGGATCTCTTTATGTATACCAGTTCAATCCGATAGAAAAAACAAATCGAAGACAAAGATATATGTCTAAGACCTGTTTGTGCAAAAATATTTAAATTTAAACCTAAGTTGGCTTTTGCTGTTTGTACTCACAAGTTGAGAATACCAGAAGTTGGGGTTGTAACAGTTGAATTTCAGCTCCAATAATTCGTTGATGCAAGACACAGTAACAGAATTTACTGCTCAAGAATAATATTTTGAATACAAGACACAGTAACAATTTACTGCTCAGGAATATTTCTAGTTCAAGACACAGTAACACGTTATTTACTGCTCAAGACAATTTGTTTTGCAATATTTTGCTGAGTTTTACTTTAAGCCGTTTTCTGCGGCTGCTACGTTGAGTTCTGTGTGTTGCTTTTTGTTATTTCCCCCTTTTTCTCTTTTTTCTCACGTGACAAACTGTAACTAGAACTATAACTATAACTATAACTATTAAATGACTAAGACAACAGAAAGTGTTTTGTTTCTATTTTCCCCACCTATGCAAGCTTGTTATTCCTTAAGTTCAGCTCCAACATCGCCGGCCCTGTTTTCCTTCGTGAAAACATCATCGTCAGTTGGAAGTACTGGAGCGAGCTTCACTACGGGCCTCTTGTAGTATACATCTTTTGTTCGGATTTTCGCTGATCGAATCACTCCGTCGGAACCTTCAAAGGTATCGATTATTCGACCCAGATTGTAAAATCCACGTTTGTCACTGTCTTCCACTAACCACACAAGATCACCCTGCTGAAGACTTCTGTCTGTTGTGGTCTGCCATTTCTTTCGACTATTCAACGTTGGCAAGTATTCTTTACGGAATCTGTCCCAGATGAGGTCTGCGTAAGCTTGTGTTTGTCGGAAGAGCTTTCTATGATCAACAAATTGCTCTGCACCTGATAGATACGGTAAACAAAGGTTCTTGTTGCCAAGTAGGAAGTGGTTTGGAGTAATAGCTTCTAAATCGGTAGCATCAGAACTGACTTGTGTCAGCGGTCTAGCATTCAGCGTCTGTTCAACAAGACACATCGTGGTTGACAGAACATCCTCCTTGACTGATCGATTGCCCAGCACTGCGTACATTGCCTTCTTGCAACTCCTAACCAGTCTTTCCCACACTCCTCCAAAGTGTGGTGCTGCAGGTGGGTTGAACTTCCATCTGATACCTTGTTGAATCAGATGTTCTTCAATTCGCACCCTGTTCCATGCTGCTATATACTCTGCCAGTTCCTTTTCAGCTCCAACGAAGTTTGTCCCGTTATCGCTAATCGTTTTGACCGGTTTGCCTCTTCGTGCAATGAATCGCATAATTGCGTTCAGACAACTATCAGTGTCTAATCTTGGTACAATCTCTATATGTACCGCACGTACAGTAAGGCATGTGAATAGACAGCACCAACGCTTTTCGTTTCTTCGACCAATCTTTACTGTGAATGGTCCGAAATAGTCTACGCCCACATTCGAGAACACTGTTGATGCGACTAATCGTTCTTCAGGTAGTTCTGCCATTACTGGTGCCTTTGTTCTGGCTCTTCCCTTTCGACATCTAATGCATTTGTTTTTGATCGATCTCAAAGCATTTCGTATGCCTAGGATCCAGAATTTCTGCTGAACTATGTTTCTGACATGTTCAGTACCTTCGTGATGACTATTATTGTGTTCATTTCGCAAGAATAATTCTACTACATGGTGCTTCCAATGTAACAGTATTGGATGCTTGGTTTCGAATTTCAGATGACTTTTACCTATTCTGCCTTGAGCACGAATAAGTCCTTGTTGATCTATGAATGGTGAAAACTGGAGGATTTTGCTGGTTTTTGGAATTTCCCTTTCAGCCCTGAGAGATTTCATCTCTTCAGTAAACTGTTCTTGCTGCAGTAGTCTGAAGATGCTTGCTTGTGCATCCTCTCTTTCTTCAACACTTAGTGTTTTTGTTGCCGGTTTGTGTTTTTTGAATACCCGCTGTATGTATGCCATTGTATTTACTAGTCGATTGTAATTGCTGAATCGTTCCCACTGAATCATCGGCTTCTTCTCTTCAACCTTTGCTGAGAAGACCATTTCATCGTTTTGTTCGTCTGAAGCAAATGTTAAATTCACCTGTTCAGGCCATTCTTTCTCTCGTTGCCTCAACCAGGCCGGCCCAGTGAGCCATTCACTTCTCTTAAGTTCGTCAACATTGATCGCTCGTGTCCCGATGTCAGCTGGATTGTTAATACCACTCACATGATTCCATTGTGAAACATTAGTTGTATCCAAAATCTCAGCTACTCTGTTTGCAACAAACACCTGTTGCTTACGGTGGGAGCTGTGAATCCATTGCAGAACAGTAGTGGAGTCTGTCCAAAAGTTAGAACTGTGAATTTTCGATCCGTGTTCCTTCACTATCTGCTCTTTAAGTCTCACCGCCATCACTGCTGCTTGTAGTTCCAAGCGTGGTATGGAAAGGTGTCGCATCGGTGCGACTCTGCACTTTCCGATTACAAATGCTAAGTCTGCTGAGTATTCTTTGGGCTTTGAACGAAGGTATGCCACTGCGCACATTGTGTCTTCAGATGCGTCGGCAAACACATGAAGTTCCCATTTGTCCTTGGCTGTGCTGAAGTATCTTCTATCAATGCTGGTTTCTGCTACTTCTGGAAGCTGTGCCTTCCACTTCAGAAACTCTTCTTCTTCGTTAGGTTCTACTGAGTTGTCCCAATGTTGTCCATTTTTGGTCCAGATGCTCTTCAGGAGTCGTCTCATATGGACACTGAATGGTGCAAACAGTCCAAGAGGATCAAACACTGAAGAAACTAGAGATAAGATCTTCCTTTGGGTGATTGGGGTCTCGACTTCTTTGCTTGTACCTCTACAAACCTGTAGACTATCATCGGTAATCGTCCACTGAAGCCCAAGCACCGATGACCCTTCCTGGCTGGGTTCTACTTCGACCTGCTTTGTTTTGTTGATTGATCTTAAGTCCTCTGGGATTGCGTTGGTTACCAAGTCGCTATTGGTGATCCACTTCTTCAGTTCAAATCCATGTTTTGAGAGAAGAGGTTGCAGTTGTTTGAAAACTTTGATTGCTTCTTCAGGTGTTTCGACTGACTTGATGAAACCGTCCATGTAGAAGTTGTTTTGGATTGTTTTTGCTGCAATTGGGAACTCGTCTTCGTTATCGATCGCTACTCGCTTCAGAGCGTAGTTGGCACATGTTGGGGAACTCTTTGCTCCGAAAACATGACGCTGATACTCGTAAATTTGCACAGGTTCGTTCATTGTTGGTCGCCACAGGAATCTCAAGCAGCTTTTATCCCGTTCAGGAACTTGCACTTGCAGAAACATTGATTCAATATCTGCGGTTAGGGCAAATGGCCCTTCTCGAAATCTGAATATTGTTCCGATCAATCCGTGTAGTAGATCGGGTCCGGCTAACAACTTGTCATTTAGGCATACATCCTTGTATTTCGCTGCAGCGTTGCAAACACGGCGAACTTTACCCGGTTTGTTGGGGTTTAGTACTGGATGGTGTGGCAAATACCATTCTCTTCCGAAAGTGCCTTGGACTTCCGATTTACCAAGGATCTTCACAAATCCCTTTTCAACATCTGTATCAATTGACTGTTGATACAATTCTTTTAGTTTTGGGTCTCGTTGGAACCTTCGTTCCAGTGAGTAGAGCTGACCAAGGGCTGAACCGTAGTTGTTTGGAAGATTGGGTTCTGGTTCACTCCAGAGCATGCCCACTTCGTACCGCTCGCCTGTAAACTTTGTCGTGCTCTCTAGAAATTTCTGAGCTTGCTGCTCTTTCTTTGATTGACTTACAACATTTATTTTGGAAGCATAAGTTTCTATGTCCCACCATGATTGTATATTTTCGGCCACTTTCACATCTTCTGTAGAGGCGAAATGACAAACATTTTGACTTTTCTTGCCTGTCATGGGACCACTGACTACCCATCCTAATTCTGTTAAGACGGCGAAAGGCTCACTTCGTGTTCCAATCTTATAGTCCAATGGACGTTGAATTTCGTAGGCATCTTGTCCAAGAATGATGCCTACCTCCATCAGGTTGAATCTTCTGTTTGCGAGAACATTCAAGTGTCTGAATTTGTTCTTCAGTTCCTTGTAGTCATATGTTGTGTTTCCCAACGAGATTGATGGGTGTGCAAACGCTTCAATTGAATGCACCTTTGAATGTAGTCCCTTTATTGTGATAGGAACCTTCTCTGTCCTCAAATCTTGCGTCTCATGTATGCCAGCTATGTTCAAGGTAACGTCCGTGCCTTTGGCTTGTAGTTGATTCTTGACACTTTGGTCGATGAATGAAACTGTTGACCCACTATCGAGGAAAGCATAGGTAGTCAGCCTGTTACCACCACTCTGAACCGATACCGGAACTATTTGAAGAAAACTAGTAACTTGGTTACTCTGGTTGATTGTTGCTGCGCTTACGTTAACTGCGTGACTACCCTCGTCCATTCGGTTTTCTGAGTGTAGCAGTCTGTTGTGCTTTTTGGTACATCCATTTATACCGCACGGGTGGACTTTACAATCTTTGATTGCATGCCCTTTCCCTAGACATCCATAACATAAGCGTTCTTTTCTCACTGCTGCATAGCGATCGGTGACATTCATATTCTTAAATATTGGACAGTTCCATATTTTATGAGTGCCATCCGCTAGTGGACAGTTGTTGTTTTGCATTTGCTTGGTTTCTTGCAGGTTTGAACTTGCACTGAAGTTCGATGTCTTCGAGAATCGTTTTTCTCTATTTGTGTTGCGTCGGTCTTCTTCTTTGCGTTCCCCTTTAAACGCTGAAAACCCTTCATGCACGAATGCCATTCGTGATAGCCATTTTTCAAACATGATAAGGTCAGGCCAGTCCTCGTCTTTGTCATCGACGTAGAACCACCATTTTTCTTTAAGAACTTGAGGTAGCTTATCAACTGCCATGTACAGTGTCGAACTTGATTGCAAATCACCAATATGTTTGTACTCTTTGAGCACGTTCACGAAGTTAGATACAATAACAGAAAAATTAATCAGGCTGGTTGAATCATGAGGTTTCACTTGATTAGCTTTTCGTAGGCTCTCAAGCTGCGCATCTATAATTACATGCGGTCTTCCAAATTTTCTTTCTAAAATGTTCCAGGCAGCACTATAAAACTGTCCAGAATAGCCCATTCCCGAGATTGCAGATTTTGCTTTGCCTGTTAGCAGTGTCTTCAAATGGCTCATTTTTTCTGAGTCGGGAATCGTGCGTTTATCTACTGTTGCGATGAACATGCTAGACCACTCAGGCCACTCCAGTGGGTTTCCGTCAAAATTGTTCAACCTCAATTTTGGTAAACTACTGCTTGAATGTCCAGTGTTGTAGTAACTTCCAGCTATCGGCGATGTATCCCGCCCTTCAACACTTACTGAGCGTTCGCGAGAGTTTAGGTACCATGGGTAATGCCTCTGCTTATTCCGTTCAGGGCTGACGTCAAAGCGAGCTCTTGGTCGAATTGGTGTTTGCGTGTCGTTCATCGAATTCGCCCACTCCGAGAAATCTCTCCCTTTTGGGGTCCAATTGAAAGGTGACTTGTCACGCGCCTTAGTCGATTGAGAACGTAAGTCATCTTTCTCCAATGCTGTTCTTTGCAATTGGCGCTCTAGGTCTCGCTCCTTTTGCCGAAGCTGATGTTGCATCTCTAGTTCTTTCATTTGCATTTCTAGATCCAACCTCTTTCGATCAAATTGTGCTCGTTCGATTTGCAACTTTCTTTCAAATTCAATTTCAAATTCTTTTATTCGTTCTTCAACCCGACGTTTCACTGAAGATGTTTCCGAAACGTTTTCTGTATCCTGGTTGATTGTCCGTGTAACCGTATTCGTCGTTGCATTGCTTGTGTTACCATGGTTTTGGTTAAACTCTGGAATTCCAACGTTTTGTTCTAACTGATGCACATTGTTCGCAGGCGGTTGCTCTTCATTGGCATGAAGAGTTGACTGGTTTTGCTGGCTTGACATGTTTGTCTCTCCGTGGATATACGGTAACCACTCTGCGTTCAAATATTGAAAGTATTTTTCTCTCTCAAGTTTGCGTTTTAAAGAAATATCTGGGTCTCGGAGAGTCTCAGCTTTCTTATTCACGAGTTTTTGAATGCTGTCGTCCAATTGCAGTATCTGCTGATAAAGAGTCTTGAGCTTGCTTGGTCGATCTCGCTTCTCAATGAGCTCAAAACCTTCTTCCTGTTTCTCAATCCACTTGTTTCGCAAGTTGTTGATCTGGCGATCCAAAACGCTTTGACTCTGTGACGGAGTCACTTCTTGTGTACTTCGGGACTGCAGCTTGAACCTCTACAGCTCCTTTATTTGTTTGCTTTAATTTAGTTTTTGCTTTTCAACGTTCCTATTTGCTTTGCCTAATTGGCTTTGCGTTGTTGAAATGTTCGTTGGGTTTTGTTCTCGTTCGTCGATGACTTCGTCACTTCGACTGTGGGGTTGGACAGCAGTTTATTCCACTGTCCGGGTCGGCGGACCAAATGTAACGGCTGCTCTCCTTGTGTTTCACAAAGAAAGTTTTACACCGCCCAGTTCGTTCTGAGTGGTTACAAAATCTGTCCGGATACTTCGTTTATGCAGTTCGCTTTTGTAACTGTATATCCGTTCTGCTGTACTTACCGTTGCATTACAAATTCAGTTCGTAACTATTGGCTAATCTTAAGTTTTTTCAACTATCAATTTGAACTGGATTGCTACAGATCACACAATACGGGATCTCTTTATGTATACCAGTTCAATCCGATAGAAAAAACAAATCGAAGACAAAGATATATGTCTAAGACCTGTTTGTGCAAAAATATTTAAATTTAAACCTAAGTTGGCTTTTGCTGTTTGTACTCACAAGTTGAGAATACCAGAAGTTGGGGTTGTAACAGTTGAATTTCAGCTCCAATAATTCGTTGATGCAAGACACAGTAACAGAATTTACTGCTCAAGAATAATATTTTGAATACAAGACACAGTAACAATTTACTGCTCAGGAATATTTCTAGTTCAAGACACAGTAACACGTTATTTACTGCTCAAGACAATTTGTTTTGCAATATTTTGCTGAGTTTTACTTTAAGCCGTTTTCTGCGGCTGCTACGTTGAGTTCTGTGTGTTGCTTTTTGTTATTTCCCCCTTTTTCTCTTTTTTCTCACGTGACAAACTGTAACTAGAACTATAACTATAACTATAACTATTAAATGACTAAGACAACAGAAAGTGTTTTGTTTCTATTTTCCCCACCTATGCAAGCTTGTTATTCCTTAAGCTCAGCTCCAACACAAATAAATACATTGAACAGGGGCAGTAATTTAACCGCTGTGGACTTTGATGATAAGAAACAACCAATAACTAATTTTGTGATAACTGACGTGTTTTAAAAAAATTATTACCTGTCAATTTGTCTGATAAAATCACTGACCTGCTGAGAGCCCGGTATAGTTGAAATATTGCCCACTGATTTCACTTCAAACTTATCCAATGGTCCTTTCGTTGCTGTCACATTACCCCCCGTAGAGATCGCTCCTCTTAAGATGATGCTGGTTCTATTTGAAGTGGGAGAAATGCTTTCTTCTTCAGGTTCCGTGCACACTGAAACACCTTTCACTTATTGGGTTTGCAAATTATCGTTGTCTTCGGTGATTCTGTAATTTTTTTGTGTATGATCTAACAGATATTGTAAAATATCAGAAAAATCTAAAGTTTCATCGTCAGGTCTTTCACAAAACATCCGATCACGTCTTCCTAAAAATTTTGGATCCTTTACCGTTTGTGTCCCCCCCCCTTCCCCCAGCTTAGTAATGGAAGGGAGGGCAGAAATAATAGATGGTTTTTTACAATAATATCACACACAAAGCAGTCACCAAGAACCGAATAAGATGAAGCACGATTAAAATTTTGATCAGTTGTATTAACACCAAAATACCTGCTGATACTTCTGTGATAAAATCGTGTAACACCTGGCAAAAAAATTGATGTCATCACGTGGATAAAGCCAAATTTCTCTAGCAAATTTAGTCGATTCTGCCACTCTTTTCCACGCTATAATTAACTCATTTCCACGCGTTTCACGTGTCCACGGCTGCAGTATCTATCAACTAAGATAGTGCCAATTAGACACCGGAGTATCAGAAAAGTACCTCTCGATACTAATTGTGTATTAAGACAACCAGCAGCTATTGAATAGGAGGAGGGTGTGGTTGGGGGGGGGGGGGGTACTTACATGTACACGCCTGCACTTGTATGCTATTTGACTTGTCACCACATGCGTTTATATTGACCAGGTCAAAGTTGTACGACGTTGCGGGTGAAAGACCACTTTGTGTCAACTGACTGTAACTTCTCACAGCTCCATTATTTGTTCCATCGACAGGGCTAGTTGAAACAATGTCGAACCTTTCAAGATGTCCCTCTATAGCTTGGACGTTGGTTAAATTAGCCGAAAAGGTAATAGCTGTTGGCGTGGCAGAATGCGTGAGGCTGTCTGGGTCAACCTCAAGAGGATCTGAAAAAGTCAATAATGATCTGTAATGTGAGCTCGCTTATAAGGATCCAAAACCTGTTTAAAAAATTCACAAGTTAAAGTTTTTTTTAAAAACACAGATGCATATCCTTTTTTATGTATAGAACATAGCCATGTTGCTGCTTGATCAAAAAGGTCAAAATAACTTCTGTATTCGTTTTTCCAACAAAAACTATAAAACAATAGTTGCTCAACATGTTGTTGCAAAAATTCCTTACTTACTAAATAAACTCATCAGAAGACATGAGCAAAAAATCAAAGAATCTACTATTTTGAAAATCAAAAGTATATACGCGCGACAGTCGAGCAAAAACCTGTCCTGATACACAAAATCAGCAAAACAATCAACCTTAAAAAATCTATCAACCAAAAAAAACGATTAAGAATACAATAAAATAACAACCAAAAAACAATTAAAAAACAACCAAAAACAATCAACCGAAAAAGTCAACCAAAAAACTTTTGAAAAATTTCTACTCTTTATACACTGATGGCGGCAAAAACATTCGACAAAAGAGCTCGTATTGGATTACCAACATACAAGCAATAAATAGATTTCAATCACTTTGGAAACCAAAACTGATGCTATCGAAACTGCTCATTGGTTAAAATACATTAAAAAATTGAAGAAAGAACGAAGAGGACAAGTTATTGACAAAAAAGTTTGAGCTTTAGTCTGGATCTGTGTTCCTTGAAGAGATGAAAAGGTGTACAATTATTCCATCTGCATTAATTCCACAAGCTTATGACGTGTATCTACAAATTTTGTCTCATTTTTGAAGCTTGATACGGAAGAATCTTGTACTTATGGAAGTTTACATGGAAAATTTAAACTTCGAAAAGTCCAAAAAGGAGTCAATGACTTCATTTTTCAAGTAGACATATGCGTTCCGGAACATCATCATCTCATATTGTTTTCATTAAAAAAGTGCACTTTATAAAGTGTCTGAGACGTTTTAAAAGATTATATGAAACAAAATGAATTAAAATACTTAAAATTCTAAAATTCTTCAAATTGAACATATTATATCCGTTTTGCTTATATATTATATCATAAAAGATGAACCGTTTTTATCTTAAAGGACATTAAAAGGCGGAAAAATTTTATTTGCTTGATGGGACCCTAGCAACTTGATTAATTTGGAAATTATCAACCAAAAAATACTTTTATCACATTGATCTTTTTGAAAATTCAGTGTCGTTTAAAGTTTGTTCAAGACAAAATCATATGTTTTTTTTTGTTCTTTAAAACGATCAAATTTATACTGAGAGCAAATGTGTGTAAACATTGACCCCACAATTCTTCCTAAGCTCTCTCCAAATTTTCCGTATAGGGTCCTTTCTGTTATTTTTCCTGCTGGCTGAGAACTATTTTTTTTGTGAAAATATATCTGAACGTTCCCAACATATTTTGATTTGTTTGGACGAAAATCGCAAAATTGTTTATTTTTATAAAGAAAATGGAGTTTTTCTGCCTGGAAATTTTTGTATGTCTCTTTGCTATTTTCTTGCCCCATATTGGTCGCTATCAAGAGCTGCTGTATTCATAAAAATGTTCAAAGTTTTTAGCACTTTATCATTCTTTCAATTTGGGGGACTTGTGTTTGTGTCTTTTTATGTCTAGCTTAAATTAGTTGCAATTGTTGGTTCACAGAACAAGAAATCCAGTGTTTTGAGAAGTTTGGTTGAAAGGTGTTTGAAAAACGGATTGAAGCGGATTTCAGAATCTGAGTTTTGTTGTCTGAAAAATTGTATTACCTTTACCAAATCGTTGTTTTTCTGCTCTAGTAATTGTGTTATTGTTGACTCCTTTTCCAACAATTGTGAATTAGAACTGCGTAACTCAATTCAATTTTTTTCTTTATTTCTTACGAAAGAAAATAAAACCGGACTGGTGTTAACTTCATTGGTTTGATTGTTGATCCGAATTGGAGAATTTATCAAGTTTTAACTTTTAAGGCATGATCTACTCTTTCTTATTTTGATCTGCTTGATTGTGTAGATGTTTAGGCCAATAAGCCAAGAATCTTTGTGAGTGGGGTCGTAACATTATGTGCAAACTCACAATACCTTGTTTCTTGAGTCTCCTTGTTTGTACTAAAATTGATAAATGTTGTTCTGTGATTAAAGTATTAGCTTCTATTGACTGATGAAGCTGATAAATTGACGTTGTTTTCCTTCTTTATAATCCTTTATTTACCGGAAATTTTTCGAAAACACCGGACATGAAATATTATGTCCGATTCCTTTAAAAAACAAAAAACATTCGTAACAAATATAGTTAGCCAATACAAAATCTTTTAGAGTCTACAAGATCTTTTCTGTTTGTGCCCCTTAGCGTCGCATCTCGACAATTGGCGCTTCAAGAAATTCAAAAACTTACACGTGCACAATTTGTCTTCCATAGTTGACTGCTGGAAACCAGATCTATGTATTCCCGTATCTGCAAAACACACAGACGCGTATCGTATTGAAAAGAGACACCCCGGAATCAAGTCCTCTGCTATGACGTCATCAGCATTTGAGCCCTGTGACGTCACGTTTCGTTTCAGATCTCCAGTTACACAGCTGGATAAAAAATCAATTTCGATGGCGTGAGTTTCGATTCCGAAGCCAGAGATTTCAACGCTGGTTTCACTCCGGTTTTCGATTTTGAGAGATGACGGGTCATCTGGATTGGTTGGCTCTAAAGTCAAGAATTATTTCTATAAACATTATTCAAAAAAGATTTCGGATTTGTTCTGTTTCAGGCCTCCAGTATTTTTAATGCCCACAGTCACAAATTATGTGTTGTAACATAGGACGGTACCCATAAATAACAAAAGTCAAAAATAATGAAAAAATATAGCACTATTTTACCCGGGAGCTCAAGGGTTATATGCCCACTAAGCTGGGGCGGAGGGTAGAATATATCTAAAATTACAAAATTATTTATTTGAACTATTAAAATCACAATATTAAAATCACCTGAAATCTGTTTTTTGAATTAATAATTATAAAGGACAATTTTTGCCAAGCAAATATTCTATAATATAACTTATAAGTACCTTCTATGGCCAATCTGACTAATTCCGAGTATAGCTAAAATTCAGGCTCTCTTCATTGTCAATACAATATATTTCAATTACAATTTCGATCGAGCACGTAATTTTTTTAAGTCTAGATTTCAACTAGGGATGAGTAATCTCAAAATTTTTAAAGATTAAAGTAAATCTTATAAGCTTCTGGTGAGATCTTACAAGATTAATGCAGTAACTCAGTAACTAAGAGCATAGGGCTTTATTACGCAAGAACATGTTAAGATCTTCTAAAAATGCAAACTTCTTTGTTATAAGTAGCCTAATTTTGTTGAAAATTTGATATAACTGAAATTTTACAAACAGCGGTAATCTAATCGGACAACAAAGACAGAAACGAAAACTGCCCTCCAATTAGCTATATAAATACTTAGACCCGTAAAATTGATAGTATTTAATGGTTACACACACACACACGCACGCACGCACACACACACACACACACACACTCACACACACGCACACACAAACGCGCGCGCACACACAAACACATACATACATACATATATGTATGGATATTATATATATATATATATATATATATATATATATATATATACATATATATATATACAAATTCACTTGTCACTGGTTCCCCCCCCCCACATTTTATCAGTTTGTTACTTAGGTAAAATGACAAAAATTAATAGTTTTTTGTTTGCTGATTAAAAGACTAATTAAAACTGATGAAAAATTACTTATGTCTACTCGAGAAAGAATTTTGCATATTTTTAGCTAAATGAGCGTGTTTCAGCGGGAAACACATGACAAAAATTTTTGCATTTGCTCCGTCCCCTCCTTCCTCCCGGCTAAGTGAGT